>NC_142120.1:6557500-6755000 GCF_056152115.1 Neolamprologus brichardi | reverse complement strand
GCCGACTCCAGTCAAAAGCATATCCTGCAGCCAAGCACTGTTCAAAAGCACAGAACTTTATTTCGTGTTCTAGTGAAGCTCCTGATGCTTCCAAACATACTAAACATGTCATGTTGAATTATGAGAAAGTGCTGGAAAACCGATGTGTGAAACATGCAAATATTTTGCAGTTAATCTAACCGTGGGGCCGGAAAACAAGAGCACTTTAGGGTTCGATACTTTGTTCAATACAGTCAGTAAGTACCGTGGCATCTATGCAGAGTACTGCATGAGAAATACACAGCAGTGTTTGGAGGACGTTTTTTTCTTACTTAAAAAGAAGCACAAAACAAGATTTAGAGGAACATCACATTACCAGTGATCCGAGTAAACTCAGTGAACTTTTGCGAGCTTGATATTGATCTCATGGCAATGAATCAGCCAACTCCACCCATGTGGTATTCTATGCAAGTCAAAACAAACATAATTCCAGTAATCCCTTGTGTTTTCGTCAAGAGTGTTATTCATTCAGGTGCCTTCAAAGTTTACCCACATTCATTTGGCACAAAAGAAGTCTTGAATCGTCTCCTTCTAATTTCTATTTCAGCACTTTATGCCCAAGGATAACCATAGCTGCCATTATTAACTAAAAAACCTCTCCTTCCTTGCACAGATCATGGAAAACTCAGTTTTGCAACAAATGCATGACAACGTCATTTGTTCTGATTTACAAGGAATCAAATACTTCACAGAACAGAACCAAAATGATTCGTTATCACACAAAACCACCCCTATAGGCAAGCCCATGTGGCTTTCAGTGGGAATCTCCGAGTTCGGCAGTCCTGTTGGACAAACTGTGACTCATCACTCAAATCTGATTGTGCAGTTTGACTCTTAATCATCCCATTTTATGTCACTCTGCCACTTTGACTTTCACGAAAGATGAGGAAAGATGTCGCGAGTGTGCAAACATTTTGAGCAAACTCTACGTGAAAACCCTCAATGACATTACGAAGTACAGATTTCACAGAGACTAAATTTCAGTTCCCATTTCAGCCTTCAAACCTTCGTCCCTTTTATAATTAAAAAATTATAAAGAGATGATGGACAAAGACAGAAAAGTTATATAGGTTTGAATTTTTGAGTTTTTGATTTTCATTTATTATAATACAAAAAATATATATGCTAACCTTTCAGCAGGCATAAGAGTGTTGAATAAATTAGCATGGATCTCTGTGCCCTTCAAACAATCCACATAAGTCACTGTAAGAGTTTTAACAAAGTAATTTCATGGAAATTTTAAGCAATACATTATCTTAACTTAGATTTCCTGTATGCTCACCTGCTTTACAATGCCTGAGGCCCTGTGGATTCTCGTCCTCCTCGATATGCTGCCCTGCACCTTAAAAAAAGAGAGAGAGAGAAAAGGGTCAGTTTACAAATTAGCATTGGGGATGATCGCCACTCTGTTGCTTCAACCTGCACTGTGAAAAAATTAACGAGATCTGTGATTGATTAGGATTTATGGTGCACTGTTTTGTTACGTGCTGTTCTCTCACAGTGTGCCAGCACAAGCTGGGAATGACACGTCGTTACTGGAACATTTCTGCTGCTACATATCGTCGCTGTATGGCAGAAGACCAGAACAATAATATTTACCCTTTGTTTCAACCATAAGTTTTAGTTTTCATTAAATCGTGTTTAACTGCAATCATAAAGAATAAATATTAATTATATCTGTTAACATATATTTTCATATACAGAAAAGGACATTGATATACCTCATGAAGTACAGATTGAGTTGTTCAAATCAGCATAAAAACTATAACTTTTACCCATTATAGGGCGTCATATTTGTCTATCAAGAATTCAAAAGCAAACTAAAATAATTTGTAATATATATATTATATATAAATATGTAATATGTAAGTAGTATCAAATATTAGCCACAATTTTAATGTAATTGTTATTGCACTTTAATGCAACTTTACAGAGCAAACTTATATATAATTTTATTTAAAAAGGTGCAATATGCACAACACCTTGCTATAGGAGGAGGACACTCTTTAGCATCTATAGCACAAGCACATCAGAGCTAAGGGTCTCCTTTTCTTGCATTGCCAGACACTGCTGCAGCTTAGAAGTGATCTATCCCACAACCCCACCCTCATTCTGTCTTTTCCCCTGACCTCAGCATCACCTGATGCCTGCTGTTGGGTTAGGGACACTGAACGCACCACAAACGAGGAGTCATTCCTGTTATACTTCTTTAAAGTGTAACTGGAGCCTCACGCTCACTGTCTGATTATGAAGTTTACAGTGAGACCCAAGCAGACCCTTGGATACTTGTGGAAATTAAGTCTGGCAAGAAGCCTTGTTACGTTTACTGTTTCTGCACTGTAAAAGAGTTGCATGTACATTAACAATAAAACAGGGCTGCTACCAAGTTACTGTTAGTTTAACAGTTTTCCTACTGTTATCTACATTACAGCATGCAACTACAATGATACCGTGTCCTGAAGTGCTCCGCGTTCCTTTATTTCTTCCTTATACCACGTCAGCTATAAAAACCTGCACAATGTAAGTCTTCCTCTCTCTCTCTTTACCACTGAGGGCATAGCCTGCTTGTTTGTAAAAGATTTACTGGAGTTGTGACCAAGGTATGGTGACATTTACATTTAATATTAGCTCTCAATGGTGGCTCATGCGTTTCATCAAACAGGATTGGTGATTAAAATGAAATATCAACCTCTAATGTCAGTTAACATAATGTGAAAGTTAAAAAAAAAAAAAACAGGGCAACAGTGTCTGTCCAGCTTTCAGTGCTAAGGCTAATCCTGCTAGCATTCTATAGACAGACAATAAATAATGCATTATCAAAAAAAGTTTTATTTTTTACATAAATAGACTTGACTGTAAATGATTAGCTCAGAGTGTACAAAATCAAGCATACCTCATATTGAAATTATATAATTTGCACTCAACATTTTGAGAAGACCACTTTCTATATAGACTATGTACTAACCAATAATAATAATAATAATAATAATAATAAATTGCTGACTCGACATATTTATTCAAGACTTCAGCTGTTTTTTTTCTGTCCACGAAGTTACAGCCTCAGAGCTAATGCTGCAAAGTCCAATTAAGGGTTAAAGACACCCGGCCAAGGCTTGCTTACTGAGCAAGTCAAACCCTCTGCCTTACACAAACAAGATATTAAAACACAAGGAAAAAATGGTTCCTTGACTACTCCTTGAGCAGACTAGACTATTCATTAATGAATACCTGATACGGTCCTTACGAAACAGGTATTCTGGAATATTTCTGTCTCTCGGCAGCTGCTGGGTGTGTGACGATGTTTCTAGATCAGTCTGTAGATAGTTCAAAAGGTATTTAAAAAAAAACATGAAAGAGGCTGAGTAGGTGTTTTTAGTTAGAGTATCTGGCCTTATTTAATTCCTACCACCCCCACCCCTCCAGACCAAAATATGTACATGAAACCATGAAGATGAGATTAGGTCATGCTGTTTCAACATTTCTAGCATTTACCTTGGTCTGCATGTAGTTCTTGGAATAAGTGTCATCACACCTGAAATATGTCTAAGAACAAATTTAAACTCGGTGACCTTCAAACCAAATGAATCAATTTCACGTTTATTCCACAAAATTATCACGGTTTTGGGATGCCAACGAGTTGATCTATAACGCCGGCTTCCAGTCATTCTTGTTCTGTGGTACAGTACCATTTATCACTCAGCAGATCACTCAGATTGGCTACTTTTATCTTTTGTTCTTTACTTTTTAGCTTTCAGCAATACAACGGGCAAATGCTTCGTAGTGTCTCGACACTGGCCTTGATAAACCCGGTTTGTGTGTGTATGGTAAATACTTAAAAAAATACTTTAAATACTTCCCAAGTATTTAATGGACCTCCCCTTTTTGCTGCACTTAGTTTATAACTGAACCGGAAGAATATGCACTCCTACCCACAAAGCAACCCCCTCACCCAGTCTTCTCACAGGACTTGTGAACTCTCCATAAACCCCTGAGTCCCTCCAGAACACTGCTGTTCATCTGGAATCAGAAAAACTCCACACACACACACAAAAAACTTAAATAGACACCAAGGTACAGAGAGTGAAAAGAGAGAGGGACAGAAAGAGAGGCAGGCCAGATTGCAGAGGGCTGAATCAATGCAGCAGCCTGGTCTCTTTTTTTTTCCTCTCCACTCTTTTTTCATTTTTTTTCTCTCTCTCTCTCAAATGATTCACAGTGGAAAGAAAAGGCCTTTTCCCTGTCCTCAGTTGAACTCCACATCAGCTTCCTGTTAGAAAGGCAAGGAGGAAACACCCAGAGCAACACGCGCGTGCGCACATACACACACACATACACAAACACACACAGAAGAAGGCCTTCACTAGTGGATTCTTCGCTGCCAGAGAAATTAGGTCAAGCACTTAAATGCCCTGTGCTGAGATGCACAGAGACTTAAAATGTGAAGTGTTTGGTGGGGACAGCAAAAGCACAGCAGAGCAACAAACACACATGCAAACAAACGCCTGTTGCACTCGGGATATACACACACTAGTGACACACTTTACATCTCATGGTTTTCCACATTATTAATACCAGAGAAAACTTAAATAATCAGTGACAGACGCCCACCTACTGTTAACACACCATCCATCTGTGCAGATTAGAACATGACAAGGTGGCTTTGTCACACACGATAAAATAAATGACGAATTAAAAAGGAGGTAAGGAGAAAAAAAACAAACGCATTTTAAAGCCCTTCACAGGCAAAAAGCTAAAGGAGTATGTGTGAGTTCTCAAAACGCCAGATGACCTGATTAGGGAGCGACAGGACTCTGCGCGCCTATACGAAACAGCTAAAGATGGGGTGGGCGAGCACAAGACGCCACACTGCAGCATCGGCCGTGCACGCCGAAAATCCCCCTCGCCAAACCCCACCGCCCCCCGCCCTCTGACCTGAAATGGCCTTAAAGAAACAACACACCACATCGCCATCACGTCCAATCAACTATTCATAGAAAGGCTGGATTGCGCTCCGTCCTGATCTTGCCGTTTAGGGTTTCAATCAATTGCGTGAGATATGAGAGTGTGGCAGGGAGTGTGGGAGGGAGGATGAAGCTGCTCTGAAAGCAAATGAGAGGAATTTTTTTTTTTTTTTTGCTGAATCCAAGCCTTCTTCTTTCCTACCATATTGGCCAATGCCAGTATGGCCCACAACGGAGCTCAGAGCTACGGGGTGGCGGGCTGAATCTGAAAATAATCACGTCAATTTTCACTCCACAGCCATGTGCTTTCTTCTGTCCCACTGCCTCACTGTAGAGAAATGAACCCCGGCCCATTGTCTAAAGGCCACCTGTGTTTCTGCTGCATTCTCTCAAAGGCACATTTTCCTGTTTATAACCGTGATTGTGCCTTATAAACATGCACTGTCAGGGTATTAATAAATCTCATAAGACACAGAGGGGGGAAAAAAAATTGTATTTGTGACCAAGCTATTGCAGCCAAGAGGTCGTTCTGACCCCGCTCAAATTTTTGGCTCCTGACAGTTGTGTTCCTCTTTCATGGTGAGAATGTGGCAATAGCACAACACGCCGTGTTTTTGTCAGCTAGCACAGATCTTTTTCTGGGAAACGCTGCTGCTTCTTTGCAAATTTGACCGACACTCCAGAATGAACAGAATCTTACCCGACCGGCCAACCAGGCTGCACACAAAGCCTTGAGAGCACACAGGCACACATACAAAGCAAAAAAGAAAAAAATGTAGCCAGATGAGCAGAGATGAACTGAAAAGGAGAGGCGATTCTCTTAGGTGTGCGTGGGCCACTTTTTAACCTTTAACCTGCGATGCGTTTCCGTGCCGGTGAAGTGTGGCCTGAGTGATATATCTAAGATAAACTGACAGCAGTAAACTTGAAAAAATCAGAGTATGAAGCTAACAAAAAACGAGACTTGTGCTTTAAATCAATAGAGTCAAATTTAATAAATTTACAACCAGTGCAAATTACAAAGCAACCATGCTTTTATGAATTTATGTGCAGGCTGCATTTTTGCTTTAGTTGCTTTTAGAAGAGGACGATGATTTCCCCACTTTATCTATTATTTAGCAGGAATCTGTGTGATTATCTTCAGCCAAAAACAACCAAAGAACGAGGCTGTAAAAAGAACTTTGTGTGCTGCTACCTGGCCAGTGTAAAGCACCTGTTATTACTGCCCACATCCACGTGTAACATCAAACAAATCAACATCAAACGCATCACAAATCTAATATCTCACGGGGAATTTAAGCATGTGTCTTTTTAGAGAAGCTCAGTGTACACCTGAGACACAGCCAGGAAGCACCAAACGGGCCTTTAGAGCATTAAAAATACATTCAGCTACTGCTGAGTTAGCTGCTCTCGGGTTTCAATGAATTAATTTCATCAAAAAACTTCTCTTGAGGGGAAACCACAGTGACACATCAGGGGGAAACCGCACAGTTCTACCATATGTTCTCGGGTCTTACGCTCATCATCTCGGGGCGCACAGCTCCGGGAGACGCAGTTTTTACTAATTAAACGCACATTTTTCCTTTTCCCCCATCAAATCCTTCAAACTGATCACTTAGAGAGCGTTGATGTTTTCCGCTGGATTGACGCGATCCGCCCGGCTGCCTATCTGTGTTTGCATCGGGGACAACAAAGGGGGAAGATTATGCCTCTCAGCTAGCAGAAACTAGGGCACGGGAAGGCGACCTCTTTTCTCGTATTGCGACGGAGAATTTACAGCCTGGCGACCATTTCCATCACCGCGTATAGACTATAAGGTGTCTGCGACTTGTTCTCAATTTTAAAGACTTTTTTTTTTTTTTTGAAGCTATTAAACAGTTTCGGCCACGCTGGAAACTTCCCCTAAGGACTGTTTCAGTCATAACAGTGTCAATATCCACTGACTCAGTCTGGGGAGGGTGTTGGTGGAGGGGAGACACGCCGCCACAATTCACACACGCTGTATAGCTTTTGCTTCTAAAACAAACCCTTTGATGTAATTTTACGCAATTGGCGCAAATTTAAAACTAAAAATAAACGTATAGAGCGGCATTTTAATACGCACCGATTCGCCTCAAGTTCAAGTTGGATGGTCTGCTCCGGCGTGTCCAAGTCGGCCGGCTTTATATTTCCTTTAGCCCACGGTGACTCGTCTTCCTTTTTGTGTCTGGAGCCACGAAACAGCAGGAAATTAAAAAAGCAAGAAAGGGACGATATTTGCAGACTGAGGTGTGGAGGAGTCATCCCGAGACTCTGTCTCCGAGAGCCGCTGCTATGCCACGAAAATGTTGCGTTTCCCCCCTTTCTTTCCCCGCGTCTCTCTCGGCTATCCAGCTCGGTTCAGTGGGGACACACAGCAGACTGCGCCGTGCGACTCGCGCCGCCGGTGAACCAGATGCGTCAAGTTCAGCTGAGGTGAAACACGAGTTATACAACCGCACCGCTGTGCGGTGCAGGCTGCTCTGCCGTGCTGCTTATTTAAAGACTCCAAAATACGAAGGGAAAGGGGGGGAAAAACAAAAGACACCACTCTGAAATATCAGCAAAAACGAGCCTGCGTTCAGATGATTATTAAGGGCTGCCTCACTCCCTCCCCTCCTGCCCCCTCCGCGGACCTAAAAAGCACTATTTGCTCGCGTGAACTTTTGTCAGCCTCGTGAAAAAGACTATTTTAATTCCACCGTCAACTTTTACTGGTGCTGAAAATAGCACAAATTACTGCCGCGAAATTATTTACAGGAATATTAAAGAATTAAAAACAAAAATGCTATAAAACATCCACCAAGGTCACTGTAAAGTCACATATTTTCCATGGCACACAGGTTTTATGCCCCACCTTGAATTATTACACACATACCATGCCTTTTTTCCCCCACTTGCACCACCCCTGCTTTTGTAATTAACAATTACTCTGGTAAGTAGCTTTGCTGTAAAGTATTATTCATAAAAGTGTGTGCTTTTAAAACAAACTGCAAGTGTGAAGCTGAAGAAAAATAGCCACAAAACAAGCAAAATGTGCTGCGTCACCATCCGTCCGGGCTAACGGCGCTCTATTAACAGCACATTAACTTAAATGTAATTCTCATGTTAGCTTAAACCATTACCTCCACAGCTAGGCTACTTCATTTTCTTCATCTGCTAGCTTTTAAAACACACTCCCCGAAAGCGGGACTTCACACACCTGTTCCCTCCCTGCAGTTAATGAGCTTCATTCAGTTTTGTCCTCTCTGCAAGTTAATGAAGACCTCCTTATTCACTCGACGCCACAGGTGACTCGCAGACAAGCCCGGACTTGTTGAGGTAGCCAGTTTGCCTCACAGACACTTTATTGATTAATCAGCTGTGGTGATGAGTCAAACCAGAGCTGCTGGAGCACATCCCCGACATTTTGAAAAGTTGCTAAAAATAAATAAATAAATAAAAATAACCCCAAGTGTCAAAAGCGAGGGGACGTGGGAGATATTTTAATAGCTAATAATTTGATTTTTCATGCTGGGTCATACTAGTTTAAATGAAATGAAACTGTAATAGAGTCCGTGTACTAGGGGAAAATGTTTTCCGAAAGAGTTTGTAGGGGAATTTTATGATTGGACTAAAAATAAATAGTGCGCATCTTTAGGTCTAAATCTTTTTTTTAATCTAAAATTATTTATAATAACATAGAAATGTCATTAAATGTTATACTCCTTATGCTGACACAGAGCTCTGCACAGTCACTCTTTAATAATGTAAACACACACAAAAGTGGCTTCCCTGTAAGATTTAACCTTTTCCTCAGGTAAGTTACTGAGAAATGAGATTCTCTGAAGGCAAGGATAAAAAATTAACTTTTAATATTCCTCTGGAATGTGTAAGAACACACTCCCTCACCATCAACTGCTCAATGTAAATTAATAAAGGGGGACCAAAAAGTCAATTATTAAGGGAGCTAATTAATTAAAATCCTCCCTTAAAAATCTTTGTAATAATATTAATAGGAAGAAAAACATTAAAAACAGCAGGTGGAAATATATCAATGTGATTATTTTGTGGGAAAAAACTTAACACTAGTAACAGAAGTTGAACAGAAGCATGTTTGTCCCTCGGTTCGTGATCAAACCACTGCTTGTGTGTTAGTTTTTTCTAAGCTCTGTGCACATTAGCACTGCAGCATCACACTGTGAACTAGCAGAGTGTGCAATGAGTGCACGTAAACCTGTATTTACAAGCGTACAGAACACCTATATTCACGAGCATGGAGCCATACTATAGGATTAGGAGTGTGTGTGTGTGAGAGAGAGAGATGTTACAGCTCAGCTGCCTATGGCCTGAGAATGTAGGCTATAGCTTACTGGGATTAGAAGGTGACACGAGTTCATATTATTAAGACAAACACACACCTATTTAAAGCTGCAATAGTTCATGAATAAAGGCTGTGTGTAAACTTTTATTAACTAAAGCCAATTATAAAAAAATAGGGTAATGTTTTTACTTACAGTTGTGATGTTTATAACTAATATATATATATATTATATAGATGATAATATTTTATTAACGCACATAGGCGATAGTAATTGCTTAATATATTATTTTATGTAAGCAAAGAAACATCAAATTCTTATGTAGGGCTCAGGCTCATATTTATTCTCACACACACACATACAACCCTGTTATTTAAATTTCTTAGATGTTAATAAACATATTCATTGTAATATAATATATTAGTACAGAAGTGTGAAGTTATTGTGTAATGTAAGTATTCTGTATTTTATTATTGTAGAAAAGCATTTTTCATAAGGCACTTTTGAACTTTTTTTTTCTTTGTAATCACCTTTAGAAATGTTTTCACAGTTCCTTAAATTTTGTAAATGAACATGCTGAAAATATAAAATACCTTCAACAGGAAATATATTTAATTATTAATGATCTTTTTGGTCTGTTTTCCCTCAGAAGTGGACCTGAAACTATAAAATCCCCACGTTTCCTTTGCCTGGGAAGAAAAAAAAATGCTCCAATAATAATAAAGTGAGCTTCAGGTAAAACAAATATTAGGAGATGTTAATGTCACTGGTGGATTTGCTGCAGATGTCGTATTTGGCACTTATCGTCCAGAATTTTACACACACATTGACTTTTGCACTCAGTACTCATCAATGTTTCATTTGACTGAATTTGAACACTCACTCGCATCAATTATGTGAGAAGTATTGACGAGAGAAAAGCACCGAGTCCCGCCATTAACCTTCTTTTACGAGACTTTTTCATAAGATCGAACCGGCAACGTGTCCGAGGAGGACGGGCGAGGAGACGAGATGGCGTAAACAGTGTTGAATCTAGTGAAGTTGGCCAGGGTGCTCTATTTGGCACTTCTAATTTGCAATCAGACCCTCTCTTTGAGCCCACGTCTCCAGACAGTGTGGATGGCAGCTGAGACAAAGCTAGCATTCTCCACCGCCCAAGGCCCCTCTTAGTTTTATTTCAGGCCACTGCTCTCAGACACAGACCATTCTGCATGGAGTACCCAAAGACAGCAGCCACAGAGAGGGAAGAGGAGGAAGGAGCAAGTTCGGAGGAGGTGTGGAAAAAAAGTGGGAGGAGGCTTTGTCAAGGACCAAACTGCTGTCTGTCTCTGTCTCTCCCTCCTCCACCTACCCTCCTCTCACTGCTCCTTCCTCTCCTTGGATGGTACCCCTGGCCTGGCCCCCACCCCCCACTCCCACCCTCAAACGTACTGCAGTGCAGTGCCACGCCCCACCTAGTACCACGAAAAACACTTGAGACTTGATCGATCACACCACTCAAACCGGGGCACGCCAATCATGACCTCCTTCTCCTTCACCATCTTTAGTTTTTTTAGCTCACGGGAGCAAAAAAGCTCTTTTGAGATTAGCATGCCGAGTGTAGGAAGTTTGCTAAACTCCTCAACGGCCCACTTCGGCACGCACACCAAATGGATAATACACGGCACATCATCTGATGGTGCAGTTGTAAAAGTGAAAATTGAGTCACTCTGGTGGCAGACTTTAGTGCCACAGCAACCCAACTCTTTGAATACTTTAACTCTTTGAGTGCAACAGATTTTCATTTGGCAGGGAAGCTGGTGTCCGATCGGCAGTTGGCACAAGTTCAAAGATTGGAGTAGGAATCAAGGGTCAAAAAGTCTCCGCTGCCTTTGTGCTTGGTATTCACAAAGTATAAAGTTTTGTGTATGCAGTAAAGCTTGGATGAGCATACTTGTTTTTACAGTAACGCCCTGTTTAACGAGATAATGAACAGGAGTTAGGGATTTTCTTGGGGCTTACAGGGATAACCGTGACGCTGATAATTCAGCCCAATATGTATAAATACGTAATCTAACTCCTTTAGAAAAAAAAGCGTGAGCACGCATGCCTGCGCTGTTATCCACACGCCGACGTTATCGCCTCGCTATCAGCAGTCCCGTGATCGTACGGTTCTTGTGGCTTAGTTGCCACAGGTAACAGGTCAATGATTACCAATAGGGCCGAGGGTGTCCTCGAGCTCAGGTCATAGTCAGTTCCCCGACAGAGAGCAGGACAGCAGTGTGCTGCAGCTGCCGTGTGTAACTCTAGGCCTGAGTGTTGAAAAGCAGCACTGTGTTCACATTGGGCATGTGGCCTGTGTCAGGGGCCACACTCCAGTAGCCGGTGCTACTTTATGAGGAGAGGATGGGATCTTTTTATTTGGCTTTCAACCAGTCGCTTCTAAAACCAGGAGGCACTAAAACTTTCACATGATGTCGTTTTAAACCCACAGCTGTACCTTCCCTCCTCATCAATAACGTCTCCAAAAACGGAGAAAAGATCTGCCTCAGTCCTCTTTTTCGGTTTGAGCTGATTCCCACAGATTGTGTCACTTATTAGCTGCTTTTCCTGCACTGGACCGAGGAGCACAATCCCTCTCAGTCTCACTCGAACACATAACAATGCCAGGAATGGCTGCATTTGTGCAGTACGACCATTAGGCAACATCCAACTGCCTAATTCATTCAATTTCTCCCTCTGCCGTGCCAGCACAATTGGCCTGAAAGGGCACAGGTGGGGGGCAGAGGAGGCTGGTAGGCTCGCTGCTAAAGTCGCTCGCACAGTTCTAACTGTTCTAGGGGGCTTGGATGGGTTAAAGCACGGGAGCTGGTTGGGAAAATCGTGTCCTTGAGGCGATCCCAGCCGGGCTCGGCAGTCACCCTGACCCTTCTCTCTCTCTGAGCTTGACCCTGACTATATCTTTAGCAGTGAACGGTGCAAATTACTGGATCGCACGGCTCTGCTTTCTCCCCTCTTGAATCCCTTTCTCTTTCTCACTTTTCTTTTTCTCCGGATGACCACAAACAGCCATTGTCGCTGCAGACCACGAGAACAATTGGGTTCTTATGCTGTGGCTGGTCAGGGGATGGGAGGGTAAACTTCGGCAATGACTGCACTAAGTAAATTATAGCTCCAATGGCCTGTGTGGTTTGGAGAGGCTGCGCTTTGTGAGAGGTCCTGCAAGTAAAACCACCGGTTCAGCACATTCGCTGCACTCTGCAGCGAAAAACCGACGATAGCATGGCAGACTTTTTTGCAATTTTTTTTGTTTCGCTGGTTTTTCTCGATCTACCAGAGCGGTTCATAGTCGTGTGAGCACTTTGAGCTAACACTGAGAGCTGTTAAGAAGCAGTTTGAGTTTTTGTTTGGAGTCTCTCTGTAAACTACATCTTGTGAAATGAATAATTGCACGACTGCGGGGCAATGCAAGATTGCCACAGTCCGGCTCCTTCTCTCCCCCCCCCCCTTCCCTTTCTCTCAGATCGAGGCTCCGCCTGTCGACTGTCCTCCCGCGCCTCCATCGCTCCACCCTCCCACCCTATCCCCTTTCTACATGACATCATCCGCACATCTGTCGTCCCAACAGGGTGCTAGTGACACAGACAGGCCACAAAATTAGTAGAGTTCCTCCCTCTGCCTTTGTCACTATCTCTTTCTTCCCCTCTGGTTTTCTGTTTCTTGCTGTATCTTTTTGCTTTCTCTCAGCGCTCCTCGTTATTCCTTTCTTTCCTCTCTTTACACTTTCTAACCCCCACAACCATCACCATGCCCCCACCTCTTTCTGCATTATGTCCTGTAAATAATATAGCTGCATGCTGCATTACATTCTGCCTGTTCCCTACAATATGGCGCGTACATTTGAGCAGGCAGGAAACAGCCATTAAACTAAATGATGCGTGAGCTTCACCCCAGCCTTGACCCATGTGATTGTGAGCAAACTCAATCAGCAAGGTCGGCACTAACACGATGTGACTCTTACAAAAGACTTTTTTTTTCTTGACTTTCTCTGATTTGAGCTAATAGGGCCTGCTAAAACCGGTTAAGAGGTTGCAGTTGTATCAATTTGTGCGTTGTTTTTTTTGTGTGTGTTTGTGTGTGCGCCTGAGAGAGAGTGCAAGAGGAAGAGAAAGAGAGTGGGAACGATTTCTAGTGTGTTTCAACAGTCAGACCCAACCCATTAAGGGCCAAGTATTTCCAAGGGAATAGAAACTTACAGAAGTATAACACATGTTTGATTCCCAGAGTCCCAGTGCAATAATTCTTCACACATGAATTACTCACAGATCAAATCAAGTTGTACTGGATCACACAGCTGTGCTGGATTTACAGGTCTGCTGATGTGTTAGTGAGCGTTCACATCGCCATTCGTGCTGTTAATACCATCATTAACCAAGTTTCCTTTTAAAAAAATTACATTTCTCATAAATTTGCTCCTATATAGGCGTATACGTGGTAACACTTTAAGTAAAGGTCATCAGTACAGGTGTTCATCATTAACTACTGCTGAATTATGGATTTTTACTTTTTTGGGGGGCCAGAGCTTTTACATCGACTATATATAAAAGATGGACCTACCCACTATGACATCACCCAGTGGTTACTGAGGTCCTGTTGTGAAGCTTCAAGCTGAGAGTTTGCTCTGCCATCGCATCTTCTTTCAAAATATCATTTTAGTGTTTAGTTTGAAACAACCTGTGACGAGTGAGGGGAGAATCTGGCTGAGAAACACACAGTAGACACAGTAGACCCACTCTAATGTACACCCTGCTTTATCCTCCTTTGGACTATAATGAGACCATAATATACATCCATCCATCCATTCGCTTCCGCTTATCCTTTTCAGGGTCGCAGGGGGCGCTGGAGCCTATCCCAGCTGTCATAGGGCGAGAGGCGGGGTACACCCTGGACAGGTCGCCAGTCTGTCGCAGGGCCAACACACAGGGACAGACAACCATTCGCACTGTCATTCACTCACACATTCACACCTAGTGGCAATTTGGATTATCCAATTAACCTATCCCCACAAGCTGCATGTCTTTGGACGGTGGGAGGAAGCCGGAGTACCCGGAGGGAACCCACGCAAACACGGGGAGAACATGCAAACTCCACACAGAAAGACCCCGGCCTGATGGTGGAATTGAACTCAGGACCTTCTTGCTGTGCGGCAACAGTGCTAACCACCGTGCTGCCCATAATATACAATTTTAAAAAAATTGGATGTATCCAGTAAGGTTTAAAAGTAATGATTAAAACCATAAACTTATCAGGAAAGTGATTTGTAGAGGTTGTAGAACAAGGAAGCTGAGGCTGTTTTTGCAATTCTACACAATCAATCATTTAGAAAGAATGCACATGTAAAGCATCTCTGAAGACCTGGAAGCTGTTCGTCTATGAACTGCCGTCTACGGACGTTGACCGTTTTCTTTTAAGCTATTTTAGTGCTCTGCTTCCTTAAGAAATCAGCTTGGTTACAAATTACAAGTCATATTTTTTATTAGAGCTCCATGGTGATGCCTTCCTTTTTTATTTTTAGCTAGAGTGTGACAAGTGAAAGTAGTGCCATAAAGACCTGGGATTGTATGGCCGAACTCTTAGATTCCATGTCCAACAACAGCTAGCAATCAATCCCACAGCCCACACTAGACAAGCTATTGGCATTTTGCTAGCTCTGCTCTGTCGAGGTTACACACACTCTGATCGTTAGCTGAAAAAATCTAATCAGCCAGTCGCTTGGCAGCAACTCATTGCATTTAGGTATGTAGACGTGGTCAAGATGGAATACTGAAAAACTGAGCATCAGAATGAGAAAGAAAGATATTTTTAAGTGGCTTTGAATGGTTGTTGGTGTGTTGGTGGTAGATGGGCTGTTGTGGATGGGTTACTGTCCCACACAACCACCTCCAGGGTTTAGAGAGAGTGGTCCGAAAATAGAGATAATATCGTCTGGAAGAAAATAGCTGCTTAATGGAAGAGGTTAGAGGAGAATGACCAGACTGCTTCAAGCTGATAAGAAGGCAACAGTCACTCAGATAACCACCTGTTACTACCAAGGTGTGCAAAAGAGCATTTCTGAGCACACAACATATCAAACCTTAAAGCAGATGGGCTACAGCAGCAGAGGACCACAGCGGATGCCACTCCTGTCAGCTAACAACATGAAACCGAGGCAACAGTTTGCCTGAGCTCACCAATAATGGACAAACTTTGCATGGTGAGTCTCGATTTTTGCTGCAGGATTCAGACAGCAGTGTCACAATTTGACATTAACAACGTGAAAGCACGGATCCATCCTGCCTTGTAGCAGCATTTCAAGCTCATGCTGATGATGTTTTAATGGTGTGGGAAATAATTTAGTAGTAGTACTGAAATGAACAATAACTACTGAATGAACATATTCTGAATTAAAAACAATCTGGACTCATTTGGATAATGTTAACACATGCAGTTTTGTGTTTTGTTACACAAAATACCCCACCCACCAAGGGAAAATTTCGACACTTGTAGCAGACCCACCCTTTTAAGTGGAAAATGAACAAAGCATATTAGAATATTCCAGCTATACAACAACTTTCTAATCCATTAGTAAAAAAAAGCAGTAATTAGCCGGATATTGAGGAAAACTCTTACTTGATGCCCTGCTAGCAGCGTATAGATCATGCAGAATTAATCTTAAAACGTGCTCTATAATCACACAAAAAATCATGAAAATAATAAGCTATTAATATGCCTCCTCCCAGGCGACTCGTGACTGCCGAATCTTGTCGAAATACAGACAGCGAGGAAAATTAAATGACATGTTATTAGTTGAAAGTCACTAAGTGGATGTGAGAGTGTAGTTTTGGGTTCCTCGTTTGAGTCTGATTGCCATCAAAAGACAGCCACACAGAAGGCAGCAGATGGGATTTGAACCTCGGATTACACAGAGGGGGAAGACGAACCCCGATGACCACCACGTATGACCTCCGCCTTTTTTTCTTTTATTTTTTTTGTCCTGGCTTTATTTTTCTGTGGACGTTCATGGATTAGCACTTTTGGAAATAAATCATACTAATAAGCATAATTGTTTAGGAGATACAAAGTTGCAAAATGCCACTGTGTGGAACTGCAGGGCAGTTGGAGTCTGCCTTCAGAGAGCACTTTGTGTGAATTCAGTTTGTTTGTGTAGCTGCTGTAGACACCAGCAGATCCGATAGAAACCAAAACCCACTGTCAATTTCTGATAACAGGCTCGTGTTTCTATCAGAGAAACAAGTAAACCAAAGTTTTGGTGAAGGTGGCTCCACACACACACACACACTGCTCTTTTAATTTCCGATACATTTGACTAAATTCCAGGTCTTTGCTCCTTTAGCTGATGGTTAAATAGAGCGCACAAATATTTCAATTTTGTCAAAAAGTGCTTGCTTTTGTGTGCTCGGCGGGGGGACTTTGTGAGAAGTGGAATATATGTTCACTAAAGGCGCACAAATAAACACGACCGTTAAATTTTGAAATTCTGATGGCAGGAACCAAGATGGTGGAACGACTGAGGGGTGGTGGGGATGATGGGGGTGGATGTACGGCGTTGAAACAAGGGAGTAAAGAGCCCCCTTGAGGATGTCAGACACACACAACATTACTGGTGACACTGAACCACACCAGGCTCGCTGAATAATCACCGGACACGTGAAACAATATCGGCAGAATCAGAAAGAGGAATTTTCTCAGCTGCGCGTTGCTTAATGTTCATTAGAATCTAAACAGTGGGGGGACCGACAGTACTGCGATGAAATAAGGAAACAGTGGTTAAAGTAAAGTTTGTTCTATATCAAAAAGTAGGGGATCTGCTTTTTTAACGGCGTGAAAGACCAGAGTGCTGGTGGGAAGAGGACAAGTTTGACCCAAGCCAGAGAGATTTGACCTGAAGTGAGAGCTTCTCTGGTCCTTTGTCTCCCTCTGCAGCTCTAGCTGAGTAAGGACAGATAGAAGAAGCCATTTGAAAACGGAAAAAGGGGAAAAGTCTTGGGGGAAAAAACAAAACAAAACAAGTAGAATTAGAATAAATACTTGGGGATAAAAACGCTGCATGATTGCTACAGCATAAAAGTACATAAAGCTTCCACTTCAGTCATTAGCGAGCAGATTGTTGCAAAAATCTTGGCAGTGTTGCAGCGATTCCAAGCAATTCATATTTTTGAAATAAAAATAAGATTTTAAAAAAGAACCTGTTAGTCTCTTGTTTCTTGAAATTACAAACTCATAAGGATAAAATTCTCCCCTTTTTAGCTTCTCATGGTGGTGAATTCGAAACCTGCCATCTAGCCTTTCCCCCCCACATCTGCAACATGTTTACAGCTTGAAATGTGTATTTGCGCACCCAAAAAACCCATAAATCTTCTTCACATAAAAGAGATCATTTCTGAAGGCGTTTATGTCCCTCATGTCATCGTTTAAAAAATACAGCCCTGCCACAATCTGCTCGGGAAAAAGGTTCAAGATGCTTCGAACGCAACGACTGCGTGAAAAAGTAGAAATGTTGCCCGTCAACATGGAAATAATTTCCCCTCCTGTCAGCTGTCGGGTTTTGGGGGAAACTCAGGACGGTGTAAATTAGATTTGATTACAAAGTAGTTTCTTGTAGCTGTGTCATAAATCCTCTCTTGCTTCTTCACCCCCAGGCCTGGCTGTGCCTTTTTTATCTCTGAAAACCCTTCACGGTGCAGGGGGTCATATTCATTTCACCAACCGCAACTCAGATCTTTTGTGCATTCCAGCTTGCGTCTTACCTCATTACACATATAAGCACCATGTGTTTGTCGCGCAGTATTAGGGTCTAAACAATGCCTCTGACATTGCAGTTAAGCTTTAAAGTCACTCGAGTTGCACGTAGCAGTGAGTAAAAATGGCCCATATGCACTTGTCTGAGCTAAACAAATTGAACCCATCAGTTTGTCTTAGCAGATCAGAGACATATGCCATATGTTGAACCGAGTCTTTGATGCCTGTCTTTTCCTATGAGCTCAAATGTCACATTTTACATATAAGGCTGGCATAAATCGATATTTTTTCCTACTATTAACAAATCCCCAAACAAGCAGTGTAGTGATGCACCGATACCGATACTGGTATCGGGTATCGTGGCCGATACTGTAAAATGTGCGTGTACTCATACTCGTAAAAGTTAACCGATACCATGAACCGATACTAGCTTATTTCATAAATCAGAGGGTGGCTTGTCATTTTTGTTGTAGTTTTTTAGATTGGCCACTAGGGTGACATCCCCTAGAGACAGTGCCAATAGTTCAGTGATATTCTGTTAAATTACAATGTGGAGACTCTGCAATAATTTAAGTGCTTATTTTTCACTTGAAATTTTTTTGTGGTCATTTTTATTAAGATATTATTTATTATCGGCAGAGAATAAAATAAAACCTGTCTTCCAATTCATTGTGTGTGTGTGTGTGTGTGGTAGAAGTATCGGTTTTTGTACTCTGTATCGGCAAGTACTCAGATCCAAGTATCGGTATCGTATCGGTTTGAAAAAATTGGTATCGTTGCATCCCTAAAGCAGTGTGTCTGTGGCAATCAGCTCCACTATGTATAGTTTCATTCTGCACCTGCTGACTCGTTTCAGCATCAAAATTGTGTACAAGAATGACGATCTAATCATCTAACTGGACATAAATGCTTTCACCGGTATTCTCGCGAACCATTCATCTCATCTACTTCAAATTTTGTCGGTGTACTGCCCGAGTAAGCAAGGGGTGTTCTCATCTTTCGGGCTTTTCCCATTTATCCAGGCAATCAGTGTTCAAAGTAAATGGTAAAGGGAAGTGTAGCACTTTCCTACGCAAAGTGTTTATTACAAACGGTCTCATTCACACACACATTCACGCAAGCACTTTCTAATGTGTCCAACGCCTTTCTATCTAACGTTCATTCACACTCCAGGAGCATTGAGAGCAAGTCAGTATTTCACCCAACCTACCTTCCCACCCCCGCGGCGTCACGATGTTGGCATCATCAAAAAATGTACAATGTCAGAGTAATAACACTAATCATGGGATTGATTTGTGGCCTCATGATGATGTGTCACACAGTCTAAAAATGTCCCGTAGCTGTATTTTTATAGTTCCTGGAAAGCTACGAAGCTTAAATATAAACTTGGATTCATGGTAGGTACAAGAATGAACACGTAGTTTAGGTTCACCTTTATTTTTCTAGGAAGAAAGAAGTGTTAGTAGGGTTAGGCCTCCAGGTAGACCTCCACTGGGGATCTGCTCCTCCTCATTATTATCTGGTGGGAGTGGGTCCCTGGCTTCAGCACAGCAGTACATTTATTAAAAGAAAGTCATGGAGGATTTTATGTATACAACACAAAGCTATTTTATGCTTCTCTTATTGTCACAAAAAATCCCCAAAATACCACTTTAAAAAATAATAGCAATCAATGCCAAATATCCAGAGCCACAGTACAATAGATGCAAAATTTATCAGTCCTTCTCAACTAATACACTGTCTATATGAGCAACAACACCAACAAACAGCTTATTGGATGTAAAATAACACGCAGGGTTCATTATACTGGGCAGAAGATCTCTCAGACAGCAATAGCTCCCCTCAGAAAGAGAAAAGACGGTGGACACATACTTTGGATGATTGCTAAGCCATCCAAAGCTTCTAGAAATACAACAATATGTCACTTTCCTCCCTGCTGGGCTAAACCATCACACTATCACTGTCTGTGACTTATAAAAAAGATGTGAGGGAAAAGTTGCAACATAACTATCTTCATGAAGTAGAAAATTTAGACATCTTTACCCACCAATAGTTTACATTTCATTAGAAAAAGTACCTTCTTCTATACAGTTTACTTTTAAGTTAGAGTGAGAAATTTAGCACACAAGGAGCAGAATGAAATGCTGTGAAAGGCAACGTTAAGGCAGGGACACGTTTCATCCTCCGAAGGAATGGATGTGACATGTCTGGTGGAGGTGATATATAAATAGAGAGGTTGCAGTGATGTTTTAATGCTGGTGATGAAGCTCAGAAAGACATTAAGGATAAGATTGGCTACACTGAGTCAACTCAGACTGGCATGGTGACTGTGAAGCAGTTTCACATGAATTTGGTGCTCTGAGTGTGATCCTGTGTGTGTGTGAGTTTGTTATTGTTCAGAAAAATGTAAGATAAAATGTTTAATATTATATTTTACAATATTGTTTCATTGACATCTAGGATTTGGGGTTTAAGGAAAAGAAAGGCCCAAAATCTCTCAGAGTTGTGACATTATGAATAATGTGGACTTTTCAGGCCTGCTTCCAACTCGAGCCCTCCGCTGCTTCCTCCCCGCCTGACTTCCAGATCTGCCGCTCATCGTAAATGATGTGAACAATTCCACAAAATCAGTTCCCGTCAAACTCTTGACACAATCACACCAAAATTCCTTCTGATTTCGAGTCGCTGACATCACAAACTCGAGCTTCAGCAGTGGATGAGGAATTCCTGCGCGGCCCCATGCTTCCCGTGTCTCCCCGTTCACCTCGCCTTCTGCTCAGAAATATGAAAAGAAACAGATATCGCCGCGCGAGCGCCAGGACACTGAGTGCATGCTGTGTAAGTGCTATCTTGGCTTTGGAAATTGTGGTTTTAGGGGGATTATTTAGACAGAAAGAGAGAGGGCGAGGGAGCATGAGACAGGGAAAAAGTGTTGAACACATACACAGAAAGGTCCAGTTTACAGGAAAGGCTGCATGTAGCTACATTCTATCTGTCTGTAGCTAAAGTTACACACACACACGCACAGTCTGAGTGGGCACAACCATCAGGCCCATCTGACACGAGCCAAGGAATGAAAGGTATTTTATTTGAATCACTACTATCTTTCGCTGGTTGCCACAGGGAATTTAAATTAAGCGGTTCATTTCCACAAAAATACCCTCAATTATTCCACTTAGTTTTGTTCACATGATTGATACCCTGTTCGGTAACAGATTTCTATCAATATTATCTCCTTGTGGTCGTTTCATCAGTTCAAGTAAATCTTTGAAAGGCTCCATTTCGGCCTGCAAAATGTCAGCAAGCCAGGAAAATATGCACTTTATCCTCTCCCCTCCTCTTCGTCCAGTCTGTGAGACAGACCTCTAAAGCCTAGCCCGAGTGCTGGTGAAGATCTTTTAAAGGTAGACGCAGCTCCTTTTGTTTTCACAGCACTTTTAAGTACAAGTGTTTGCCCTTGTTTGCACTCCTGCATGCATTCACCACACAGAAAATTGTCCTGATTAATCAGTATCTTTATTTTCTGCTTGCCCACACTGAAAACTAATCTATAAACCTCTTTTGTTAAACAGTTACAGCAGTTCTCTGTAACTCTGCAGATGCAACACCAACTCCTGCGCATTCTGGCACCGGTTATGTAGCTGAGTGAAATTGTTCCTTCATGTCACCACATGAGGGCGTGTTGTCGGAGGGTACAACCACAACACATTAGCTGGAAGCTCGAAGAGTCGGAGACACTGCAAATCTGAAGCATTTCAGCAAACACCAACCAGCTGAGAGAGACTGGAACTCCAAGAGTTAAGTCTCTTTGGGAGTGCAAGTAATGGTTATTAAAGCCATTCCAAAAAAAAAATAAAAAAATAAAAAAATAAGAATAAAATTTATATATATATATATATATATATATATATATATATATATATATATATATATATATATATATATGTACTGCCAAAAACCCAGAAGATTATTATTTTTAAAACACTGAAGCCAATTTTGGGTAATTCAAATATGCAGTTATTCTCTGACATTGTTGTTTTTCAGAGTTAACAATATTACTGGTTGAGTTTTGGATGTGCTGGACTTAACTGTAACCCTGCAGTGGTCACGGGTCCGAGCACAACGGGGGGATGAGGACAAAAAGGAATAACGAGAAACACGTTTAGCAATCGACTGCCACAAAAAAAAAACTTTAAAAAAATATTTTTAAAAAAAACGCGAGAAAGAGAGCAGGGTGGGAGAGGCGTGGACGTGGGTAGGAGGTGTGTAGGGGGTGGAACACAGAAGGATGCAGGGTGTGCAGCCTCATCCCGGGGGCTGGTGCACCGGGGGAAAAAGGCCACCGTCTCTCTCCCCTCCAAATACTATAACAGTCTCACTTTTGGAGACGCATCCGGACATCCGGAACCCCATCTGCCTCCCCCCCTCCCTATACCCTCTCTCCTCTCTCTCTCTCGCCTTTAACACCTAGCCCGCTTTCAGTCCAGGTGGCAGAGCGCACATCGGCCGAGGGATGCAGACTCTCATCTCCAACAACACACGGATAGCGGAGCTGGGAACAGCCGCCGACAGCCACGGCTCCGTTAGCTAAAGAAGGCGAACAGCTCTGCATTTGCGTGGACTCTAAAAAAAAGGATACATTTGTTCTCAATTCTTCTTCTCCCTTTTTTTCTTAAACCCAAGCGAGCAAATCAAGCTGTGTTCAATGCGCAACCATGCTCATCATCTCATCTCGCAGTGCGCTGCTGTCCGTCTACTACCCACAGATCTTCCTCATCCTCACCAGCGGTAGCTACCTGTAGGTTTCTTCTGAATGAACACGTGTAATTTCTCCAGCAGGTAGTAGTGCCTTGTGCGCAAATTAGCCAATTACGCACAGGGAAATTGGACTAACAGAGAGCGAAGTTTTGTTTTGTTTTTAGTGCAGGTGTTTATTACAGCTGATTTTTTTTTTTTTTATTATGATGATTATTATTTTTAGCTCAGCATTTGACTTTGCAAAATGAAGAAATCCGACTCGTGTTTGCATCTCGTTCTGGTGTGGCAGAGATTTTATTTTAGAAAGTGGGGTAAAAAGAAATTTGGACTATACATTGCCTCAATATACGGGAAACATGGGGAGGAAATGCGTGATTTGTGTCGTGCAGTTAATTTCATTTTATTCTATCATAGACTGCCAAGGAACAAGAGCTGTGGATTTTTCCTTCAACATATGGCCACGTGTGTCATTTTCCGTCTCATATTGAGCCATAAAGATTGAATGAATTCGCTTGAGTGTATGCATGTAGCCAATATTTAATCGGCAAGATTTGTGCACGTCCTAGTGTGTGCGCAGCTGATGAGATAACCTGCCCTCGTGGATTTACACATTACACCAGAACCACTTTGTCATAGAAGCACCTCGTCAGACAAGGGCCATAATTGGAAAGCAGCATATGGAAAAGCCTCATTTTTGGATTACTCCATGCTTTGCCCACAGGCCCAGGCCTATGTAATGAGCTCTTTTCTTACAACATTAAAAGACCCAGACCCTCACAGAGAGAATGATTGCTGCACCATACATGCCTCTCATTCATATTAAGGGCAGGTTCTGAAGCCTTAAAGTAGCAGTGCTGGTTCATGTTTTATATAATATAGAGAAAGAGAGGTGGACAGAAATGTCTGAATTTGAAAACCAGTTTTTCTAATTAAATACAGCACTTTCTTATGTCTATATTAGAGTCCATTAAATCAAACATGATAAGACTTGTGTTTTTATTTAGTTATCTTGACAAATGTACCCATTTCTCCTTTTGACAATAACATCTTGATACCCAAGCAAGGTTTAAGTCGGGGGCAGAATTCAAATCTTTCTGATTTCACTCAGATTTCAGTTCCATAATTTCTATTGTTCTCTCTCAATACGCTCCATTACTCTCTGCCTAGGGCGTTGTCTTCTGTGGTAGCTCTGGGTGCCAACATCATCTGCAACAAGATACCTGGACTGGCCCCACGTCAGAGAGCCCTCTGTCAGAGTCGCCCCGATGCCATCATCGTCATTGGTGAAGGTGCCCAGCTGGGCATCAACGAGTGTCAGTACCAGTTCCGCTACGGCCGGTGGAACTGCTCAGCCCTGGGAGAGAGGACCGTGTTTGGACAAGAGCTGAGAGTAGGTCAGTCTGGTTGAAAGTCAGCTTCTACAAGAAGTATTAACAGTTTTTCAGTATAGACACATAGACTGTATGCAAAAGAAGGAGGCAGCCACTGCATGGTTACCTAAAGATTGCAGATACGTTTTTGTTTTGCTTGCATCATGTTGGATTTTTTTGAGCCAGAGGTGACTACATAAAGACAAGCAAGTCAATAAATAAGTTATCAGCTAATGGTAGCATACTTGGTTAGCAAACTACAGCCACAAAATATACTGCTATACGAACCTGCTAAATCTGTGCTAACTAACATATGCTAGAATTTAAATTTCTAACACTGAAGCAAAAAATATTTCATGACATAGACATCACAGCTGGCCAAAATAGTTTGTCAGTTAATCCCAAGATAATCAGAATCAGAATCCTTTAATAATGCCTAAGGAAATTATGTATATACCATTAGTGCAAACATACCAAGAATCTCAGCTCAGTAACTTAGCGGAGGTGTGTCAATGCTCATTTAAATCAAAGAGACCGTGTCCCAAATTTTAAGTCTTAAAAAGATCCAAACAGGTGAGTTAGGAAATATTCTGCCTTCCTACAGTTGTTATGAAGAGGAAGATTGGCTTTAGAGACTTAATCTGTGTTTCGTATCATGCTCTAAACATTGTTAATTTCATCTTTAATGCTGGTTATTTCAAAACTGAGTCAGTATGGACTGATGTATGCGTTCTAGATACCTCGGCACTCGAATGTCAAAACTTGGGAGTGACATCACTCCAGAGTTAGCACATTCCAGAAAAAGACAGGAAAAACAGCATTTGTTTTGGTTCTTAGCAAGGTAGAGCCATGCAGGTATTACTACCAACACTGCATAATACATATTTTTTACACTTTTTTTGTGATACAAAACACATTCATGGATAGAGCCTGAGTGCTCTGAAAATGCTTATTTAGTGAGTCAAAAATACAGAATAGTGGTAGTACGGATGAGAAGTTTACCGTTTTTCTACTGTTTATGTTTATTGCTGCCATCTCAGGGTATGTTGGTCTGCTCCAACTTTTCTGAATGGGAAATCCAAGTTGAGGGGGTTTTCCACAAAAAATGTACAAATCATAATTTCTGACTTATTCAGGAACGCACCATGAGTACCTTTTGGAGTCAGCCCCTAGTGGCCATTGGAGGAACAGCAGTGTTTTACACTTTGGGTTCTACCATGGAGGTTCCTGCTTGTAGATTGTAGAATATGTGAAAAGTAGGCTGAGACTGAACAGCTTCAAGGACGAGACAGGGGTGTTTGAGATACTGACATAGTATCAAGTACAGATTGACAATATTTAATATAATATGACCTATTGAGAGTAAAAAGGTGACAGAAGAAAGTTTATTGGCTAACATTTTACAACAGTCTGATTAAATTAAATAAGGTCCAACAGGTGGAAATGATAGATGTGATAACAGGTGGACTGTTCAAACCAAGCCCAGCCGAGATTTCCCATCACTGAAAGTTGAACATCAGCGCGTAGACGAAGCCATTCTTCTTGCCACGAGAATCTCTTCTCATTCTTCTAGTGTTGACTTTGAACGTCCTGTCACTATTGTCAGCGCTGTGAGGAAAAAGTTGGAGCACTGATGAAGGCATTTCTGTTTGGAGCTCCACACGAGAGAACAATGAATGAACAAACTCCAACTCTAACGGCTTTGCTAGTATTCCCAAAGGGGATTTAAGCGACTCTGCTTGCCATGCATCGTGGTTGATGGGGCAAAGACTTTCTCTGTGAAGCCTCGCTTTAGGTCCATCTCTGAAAGCGATGCATAAACACAGACACAAACACACCTCCCCGCTTTTAGTCCACATTCTTCCCAGTTTTATTCCTCACAGGAGCGTGTTTGCTCCTAATGTGAACCTCTCATGTAAATCACATTGTAGTTGGAGCTGTTTTGTTGCGGTCTCGCTGTGGGTTTGGATGCACGTTTAATCTAGCATCTCTGGGAGCAATCACTTTCTTCAACATGGGAGACGGGCAGACGAGACGTCTGGATCGCTTTATTTCTTTTGTCAGAGGAAATGTCTCTTTTCTTTTGTGGTGTGTGAACAAGACTCAGAGAGACGCTCTAGACCTTACTTTGATCCTCGTGCCCTTTCCATGAGGAACAATTAAAAGACTTTATTTTAATAAGAAGTAAACTAGTTAGCAGGCTGCAACAAATGTGTGAGCTTTCTAGATTTTTTGGGGGGAGGGGGGTTTGTAAAATAATTTCTTGTAAAATCACACACATCTGTCACCTGATTCTTACCCATTTTCTTTAGTCTTAAAGACAGAAATGTGAGCTAGGGTCTTAGCCCCCTCTCATGTGGCCAATGTGCCATCCACCACTTTATTTGATTGACCTGCTGAGCCTGTGAACTCATTAAATGTTGAGAAAAACCAGCGAAATTCATGCAAAACCACTAATTGAAGTCAGCTCCAGCAGCTGGATGGCAACAATGGAACCCTGCATGCACTGCTGTACAATCAAAACAAATCACAGTGCGAAGAGATGGCTGTTTGGCTATTGAATGCGCCTGATGCATGGAGAAAGACTCAACCATACAATATATCCGAATGGGTCGCAGATTCGGCCTGATGAGAGACGACTAAAGAGTTTGTTTTGAGTTATGGAACGAGCGAACCGCAGGCCTGATGGTTTGCGAGAGCGAGTTTGTCAGGTTGGAGGCGCGCCATTAGAATCGCCTCCACCAGAGACGCCATGGATTAATACTCTGGGGCTGCTCAGAAGAACGGAGGCCCGGCATTATCCTGATTGGTGAGCGGGGATATCCTGTTACCAGCTTCTGTGCCAATAAATCCATCCCCTTTCTGCCCCCCTCCCCCACCCCATAAATATCAACGTGTTTATTCTGAAGTTCGATTGGTGACACGCAAAAAGCTTGGAAATGGGCACATCTCAGTCGAGCCTGGCCACAGATTATTTCAACATGCAACACACAGCAGTATCATTTGCTGGAATGATGCGGACCGCCTAAGACAGAGACAGAATGACACTTGAGCTGCGTGAGAAATCCCATTGATGAAAAACATTAAGCAAAATAACTGCGAGTGCTGATCTTTAAAGGGAAAAAAAAGCTCCTCCAGTCAGCCAGTAGATGTCACTTGTGTTTTCTTCACCATGGTGATCACTGCTTCAAAAGTTACCGACTAACTGTGCAGATCAGCGATGGAGCATGAAACAAGGCTTACGGAGAAAAGATGGAGTCATGAAACTGTGCCTTTACTCTTAGGCTCATTATTTTGCCTCTTACAGTAAATTTACGGAAGGCATTAACAAATACTGTTATACACCACTGCTCCCTTTCATATTTAATCATGTCCTTAAAGCAATGAATTTTTTTTTCCTCTAAAGCCAAAGAGCAGCAACCCAGCTTTGCACTTCAATACATTTTGAGGGCTTTTGCCTTTTCCGGAAAGCTGGAAACGAGGGACTAGAGAACTTGTCGTGAAATGCAACAAATGTTTGGCTGCTGGGGTAACCCCATAAAATTGAAAGGCCTTTTGTCTGCCCGCACAGAAGTGTTTTCTTTTATTTTTGCCTTGCGTGTTATTTGATGTCAAGTCAAATCAAATCATTAAAAAAAGAAGAAGGGCATTACAAAGCATGCATGGTGACCAAGCTTTACTTGGACGGACCTTAGGACAGACTTCACAGCTAAAAGAGAATAAAATAATAATAAAAAGGAAAAGTTAAAACAGGACAAGTATATGCAAATGCCAAATATTCAGCCTAGTTTAAAAGCCAAAAACATAAAATGTGTTTTCAAATGATTTTCTTTTTTTTTTCAAAAAAGAACGCTAGTTTTGGAGAGGTCCTGATTTAACTCTTTACCCCTTGAAAGCCTAATAGGAGGAATCCTTGAAGCTTTAAGGTATCCCGAGAAAATAGATCTTCAGCGGTTTGGTGACCTCATGGTAATTCTACCATAGGTCTGCATAACCTCTAATTGAGCAGAGGGCTAATTAACTAAAAGGAGTGACTTGGTAGTGTCAAGGAATCAGTACATCAGAAGTGATTTTCAATGGGTCAAGACAAAAGTCTTTAAGCTTACAAACATGGGCCACAGTCCAGAAATGCTGAATGCTATATTGTCTTTAAGTCCAACTTTTTCCTGATAGTAACACTTTTTGCTAAGAGCATTTGAAAAGATGTCAGAAAGACAGAGAATAATGTCTTTCTGACATCTTGTCAGGTTGCTGCCTTGATAAAAATGAATATAGTATCGAAGGGGTTCATTCCTCTTGCAGAGTGTCTGTTAAATATTTCAATGCTCAGTTCAATTCAGTTTTTCAAGTGGAAATGTTAAAAATCCCTTCAGTTGTGTCCTCATGAGCTGAAAGGTATGCTCCACTACATTAAGATCAGGTGACTGATTTGCCCATTCTCTTTGCCTGGAGAAACTCTTGGGTTGCTTTTGCAGTATACCATAACAATGCCTCCACCATGTTTGATAGATCGATCATGAGCTGTTCCTTTCCTTCTGCATACTTTTCTCCTCCCATCATTCTGGTACAAATTCATCTTGGTTTCATTTGTCCAGTGATTTCTTTTCAAGAACTCTGCAAGTTTCTTTTGATGTTTTCTGGGAAAGTCTAATCTGGTCTTCCTAACCAATCTGCACCTTAGCATAAACGCTCTGATTCTTAGATTTTTGCATCTCTTGACTGTAGACTTTGACAACAGCAACAGGTCCACCTGTTCTTGACTTTGTTGTGAAGTTGTGAAGAGGTTTTTCTTGACCATGTGAACATATATTTCAATTTTATTTTGTGTTGGTTTTGGTGTTGCTGAACTGGCCAGTGAACCAGGTTGTTGATTTGGCCACTCCTAAAGTTTCTGCTCTCTCTCTGATAGGTCTGGTTTTTCAGACTAATGATGGCCTCCTTCACGTCCATCAGCATCTCTATGAACCTAATATTGGAATAACAATGGATTCGGTATATTAACATGATTCTATTTCTTCAGGCAGCAGGGAAGCAGCGTTCACTTATGCCATCACGGCTGCTGGAGTTGCCCACGCAGTAACCGCAGCGTGTAGCCAAGGCAATCTGAGCCAGTGTGGTTGTGACCAGGACAAGCAGGGCTACAATGACCAGGAGGAGGGCTGGAAATGGGGAGGCTGCTCAGCTGATGTCAAATACGGCGTGGAGTTTTCGCGGCGTTTCATGGACGCCCGCGAGATCAAGAAAAACGCCCGGAGGCTGATGAACCTGCACAACAATGAGGCAGGGCGAAAGGTAACACATGATCACAAAACTCTGTCTGACCAGTTGTAAACGAAACAATAAAGCAAATAATAATTAAACGATGTGTGACATAAAACGTGAGGGTTGGTAAGGACGACTCCCAAATGGAGCTGTGCCACAGGCCTACAGCCCATTCACTGAATTACTAAGCATTAAGTCAGAGTTGAGGATATTATCCCCCACCTCCTTTCTCAGCGGCAGCACCAAAGACCACACTTCTGCGCCACCACAAATACTGAACCGACCGGAGGGACTTCCAAAAATGCGATAACCACGAGGGGAAAGACAGAGTTTCTCTTAAGACCAGAGCTGTAGACAAACAAGTTACAACATGATGTAATTATGAGCTTTAAGTCATCTCACATTGAAAATGCATCGAAAACAAAATACAGCTCGGTCACCAAGGCAAACAGTCACCTGTCAATTTTGTCATCTGAAAATATTTGTATGGCAATATAATATAAATCTGGCTCAAACCACAATGTAACTCTATACATGCATGGTTGCACAACGGCTCTGGTCAGTTTTCTCGGGCTGACATGCTATTCTGTGGTCTCAGCAAAGGTAAAGTTAATTACAGACTACAGTTCGGGGGTATGAGTTATTTTCCCCAGGTTTTGACATAAAGTTGGCCTATATGTTGCTGTGCTGAAAGTTGAAGTGCCCACAGAAAACCCAACTCACCAGAACAGACAGACTTTAAGGCTGAGCGAATGCTATTAGGCATTTTAAGCAATGGACCTGCAAATTTAAAATGACCATTCGCAACACACAGAAGTGTGTACACCCCCGCGCAACGTCAATTAAATGTCAAATTATTCAAAATGATGAACTTGTACTAGCTGCTTACTTTTAAGTTGAATGGTCAAGTGTTTGTTCTCCTGTGAAATTAAAAACAGGCTGATTCTATTCAAAATACAGGAAACCAGAGCAGCAACTTTTAATAAGATTCAATCCGCTTTGGCATGAAGAATATCGGTGTCACACAGATTTTCTGAAGAGATGCTGTGCCGTTCATCAGAGACATTTCTTTCAGCTGTTGGTGTTCTGCTGGATTCCAATCAGGCAATATACTTGGCCTGGTCATAGTTTTGAGTTTTCCTTCCTTTAGAAACTTTTGTGTGCTTTGGATGATTATCATGCTGGAATATTCGTCTTCTGCCAGTCATTTTGTCAGCCGGTATTTTGGGATTTCCACGGGTAGCCATGGCCCAAGCTATAAATGTCATCTCTTCAACCTCCTTTGCATTCATTCAGCCCCGTATCACCTTCGAGCTTCACTGCTGGTGTGGGGGTCCTGGATGAGTTTGCGCCAAACACATTGGAACCTATCTAAAGAAAATAAATGTATCTGGCTTCATCTGACCAAAGAATGCTCTCCTAAAACCAATTTTTGTGTGGAACAGCAAGCAGGACCTTTTTTGGAAGTCATCCTTAGAGCTTGCACCGTCCTTTCGCACTGTCTCAGATGTCACACAAACTCTGACTTTCACTGATAAGATAAACAGAGGCTCAAAAGTTACCTCTCAGATTTGAACTAGTCTACAGACTATGGTCTGTGGTGACATTTCAGGAGGTCAGTGGCACTATGGCTGGCTCTGTTACTCTTGATTAGTGCTGCAGCTGTGTTTTGACTGCTTTTGAGTCGGTTACTGATCTTTCTCCATGTTTTTCCAACCTATTTTTCAATTCCTTTGGCAATTCTACTCTATAAGAAGCCATAAAGCAGCCAAGCAGACAGACAGCCCATAGCGTCAACATTAAAAGGGCTGAGGGGGATCAACACTGCTAAAAAAAAGAATTAAGGGAACACTTCATTATCGTAGTGTAACACAAAAATCAGTTAAAGTTTTAGTTATGAAGCATGAACCACTTTGAATGAATTTATCTGCTTTGATTAAAATCAAAGTGATAACATGTGGAGACAATCCTCGAAAAGGGAATGGTTTTGCAGGTGATGCCCACAGACCATTGCTGTCTCCTTATCCTCATCCCTGTATACGATGTTGCAGGCAGCGTAACGTTTGCCACACCAGTTCCATACTCTTCTGCATCTGTCACATGTGCTCAGTGTGACAGTGTTTGCTCAGAAAAACATGCATAAATAGCTTTCATGTTCATGTTGTAGGGCTCTGGCAGTGAACTTCCTGCACCTCTTCATACAAAGGAGCAGATACCAGACCTGCTAGTGCGTTGATGTTCTTACACAACCGTGTCCAGCTCTCCTCGCGTAACGGTCCATCTCCTGGTATCTCCTCCACATTGTTGAGAGTGTGCTGGGAAATACAGCAACCCTTCTTGGATGGATCAACCCTGAATGGGTTAGGATTTACGTACCAGCACCCCCAAGCACCACCGAGGACACTAGCAGTAGCCAAAACTGAAGAAAATTCAGTCAGGTGGGATGAGGAGAGAGGAATGGTCTGTGGCCAGCACCTACAAAACCATTCCCTTTGTGGCGACTGTCTTGTTGGCTCTCCAGTGCACCTGTTGTCACTTTCATTGGCACTAAAGCAGATTAAATCAGAATGGTTTTTGCTTCCTAAATGGGCAAGTTTATATCCATGACGTTTAACTGACTTTGATGACCAAATGTTCAGTTAACTTATTTTGAGTTGGGTATGTTCCAGCAGTTAGGCCAACTGGAAGTCAAGGATTTACTCAGTTTGTTCTCATGATAATGAGATTTCTTGTGTGTAAGCAATCTCAGGTGCAATTAATTTTTATTGCATTGAGTTTCTATTGTAAGACCTGTGTTTTCAAAATACTCTTTCTTAAGTTCTTTGCCAAGTTTTAGGAATAGCATTCTGCTTAACATAAAAATACAAGGTAAGGTGAGGACAAGAGGTACAAGAGTGTTTTACTGACCATGAATTATTACTGGGTATAGTCAGCTATAACTATAATACGGTATAATACTATAGTTAGTTTATCCTGTATCTATTTATCCTACTGATTAGGCTTTTAACCACCATGATTAATGTGTACCAACCTAATATCTACTCTCTGTGCGCTCAGATCCTGGAGGAGAGAATGAAGCTAGAGTGCAAGTGTCATGGTGTATCTGGTTCCTGTACTACTAAGACCTGTTGGATCACCCTGCCAAATTTCAGAGAGATCGGAAACCTGCTGAAGGAACGCTACAGCGATGCAGTTCAAGTAGAGCCAGTTCGAGCCACGCGGCTTCGCCAACCCTCCTTCCTGCGTCTCAAACAGGCTCGAGGCTACCAAAAGCCCACAGACACAGACCTGGTGTACCTGGAGCGCTCTCCCAACTATTGCGAAGAGGACAGGGCCACAGGAAGCACAGGGACAAGAGGAAGACTGTGCAACGGCACCTCGAGCCTCGCAGACGGCTGTAACGTGATGTGTTGTGGTCGGGGTCACAACACACACCACTACACGCGAGTCTGGCAGTGCAACTGCAAGTTCCACTGGTGCTGTTTCGTCAAGTGCAACACATGCAGTGAGAAATCAGAGGTTTTTACTTGCAAGTGAGGAAACGATGAGGCAGGGTACAGAGAAAGGAAGGGAAAAGGGACAAGGGTACGAAGGGAAGGGAATATAAGAAGCTGGAATTGGAAGTGAAGAATTTTGGAGGTATTTATTACATTTTGCACATTCTGACATCCCATCTGGAATGGAAAACAACGTGGAATTTGTTTGGGAGCAACAGACATAAATATTTAAGACACGTAACTGCTTGCATGCTAGAGTAAAAGTGACATGACAGTGAAAGGATTTTTAAGATAATATCAGTGAGGTATCCTACAGATGTTCTACAGAAGAAAAGAAAGGCGACTGTTGGATCTTGGAAAACGTCTGGAACACGCTAACTGGAAATACTATGAAGTAAGATTGCAGCGGAATGCGTTCAGCTCTACACTGTATTCGGTTTGAACACTGAAAATGAATTATTTATGTCAAAATATTTTTCACACTTAGAGGATGATTAGCAAATTCACGTGCTCTGGCATTTTTTTTCGGGCAGGCCACAATGGTTTTTTTCATATGGAAGCTCAATTACAGCAACTAAACAGCAAAAATAATCTTTTTCCATTTTTTCCTCCCATAAAGGGCAAATTACTAGTGCTTTATTCTCTTTTTTTGCACTCACGTGGTTATGTTTTCTTTTTTTATGTCATGAGACATTGGTTACTTTGGGGAGCTGTTGGGTCATGGACATACACTCACCGCCGATGCTTTCCTATGCCAAGAACCAAAGAGGCAGAAAAATACACATGAAGTACTTTTAAGCACCGTACTTGTCAGTTTGAACGGCACCTCGTCTTGACTGTGTTCACTGTTTTGTTTTTGGAAGGCTCTTGACTTCTGTGAAAACCATGTAAGCCTCATTGGAACTCTATAGAGGTGCAATCAGGTTCAGATACATCCAGCATTCCCATGAACGGCAGAGACGTGGAATTCCACATTCATGGTCTGTGCTTACACAAGGCCTTCCAGCGCGGTTTAGGCCTGCCTGGATGGATGGCATGTACCCCAACCACACGGAAGAGGGTATGTGAGGATCAAAGGCCTCAAAGCTATTTTTGGACAGAACCCTTAATGTATTCAGAAATGTTTATTTAGGCTTTATATAACTTACAAAACATTTTGAAGAGTATATTTTTATATGAGGAACGTGGCACTTTATGTCATTTAAGGTGGAAAGAAAGTCACTATTTAGGAGTGCTTTCTGACATCATTGTATACAGATTGAAAAGCTTTAAGTTATTTGGAATTTTTGTTTTTCTTCAAGGTTCCTAAACTGTAAATATTCTACATGTTTTATCAAAAGTTGACCAGATCGTCTATCTTCACATGATCCTTCATAACTCAGAGTGGGCTCTAATAGTTAGTTGTCAAATCAAAGTAATGCAAAGGCAAGTGGAAACCACTATTAAAGTGGACCTATTGTGCTTTTCCTTGTTTTCTATCACATTTATAATGCTACAATGGTGGGTGCTCATATTAAACGTGGAAAGGTTTTCAATTAATGACGCCTGAAATCCTGCTTCAGACTGCACTAAACACTTTAGTGTGTTTTTCCAACTTCGGCTCTGTGTAGTATTCACTGAGAGGGGGCATCCTAATATGGTCATCTAAGGGACAAATCTTGTATTTGTAAATGGCATCCAATCAGAAGAAAGTTGACTTAATGAGAGGGTTTTATTAAAGGAAATGGATGAATACAAGATAAATAATGATTATTTTGAACTGTGAATCACTCAAAGCTACTCTAGAGTCCAAGTATTATAATATGCAGCTGGAAAACAAGCATAATAGGTCCCCTATAAAAAAAAATAAAAAGGTACATGGAAGGTACTTATAGAGAGTACATGGGAAGTGTAAAACAAAGTGCATGTATTTTGTATTTGTCTTAATGGTGCTTTTGGTTAACAGTTTCCTAAAAGCCTAGCTATAACTTTTGTCGCAAAATTAGAGTCTGCAACACAAACATTGACAGTTGTATTTCATTCTTTTTTTTTTACCAATAAAATTTCTAAGGCACCTCTAGCTTTTTTGTTTTGTGTCACAAAAGGCCAAAAATATTTCAATAAAAACAAAGAGCTCTTTGATACACGCAGTCCTTTATTATGCATTAAACTCATTATTCATAACCTCATAGTACGACCCAAAGAAAATGAAGCTTTGAAACCCCAATCAGAAGGCACAAGTACATTATAGTAGAGGCCTGTGGTGTAAAATGCTGACATGGGAAACAAGAAATCATGACCTTGACCAATGTGCTACTAATGTGTTAGGAGATGACCACATGGCTGCAGCCATGCCACCTCATTCAGCAGGCTGACTTGCACAGGCTCTTTCCTGTGAGGCTGAAAAGCATTGCAGCCATTCAGTCAAGTGCGACTAACAGCTGTTTTGTTAGCCGTCTGAAATCCTGGGGACCGGAACCCCATAAGCTCCCTTCACTATGTTGGCGGATCGAGAGGAGAGTCCGACCAATTGTTTCAACACATTTTGTCATTAAAAAATCAGGTGCAGAGCAAACAGGGTGGAGCAGGGTGTTGGCAGGCGCATAAAGCGCTGCTTTGTTGAGTTGTCAGGACCGTTCAGCTTATCCAGCAGCAGGAGGGATGTCATTCTGCAAACTAATGCTTATGGTCCCATTCCTCTCACTCGCTCTGCAGATGCACAATTCCAGTATGTTCTTATCTACTGCCTACTGATGTAGAATTGCTATCACAGGTCAGCAGACCAAACATGGCTACAGCTAAACAGGAAATACAATATTGATGAAATATTCCAGGAAAAGTCTCCGGAGTCTGGCATAATAAATAATAGATTGCTCAAAGTATTGTGAAGTGTAAGTTGGTGTTATTCTAGAATGGTTAGAAGTCATCCTGCATGCCATGATCTCTCTAATGACTTATTTTTAATCATTAATGGATAGAAATAGAAGATTAGGGTGAAATTCACAAAACTATGTTAAGTATTTAACTAATACTGTTATAATCCTAAAACAAGAATAACTGGAAAGGCAAGCAAAAACACGGTAAACACACTGGGCCTTGTTTTTAAATAACGACACATGCATTTGTATTACTGCATTTCCCCCTTAAATCGCCTTAGCTTATAATATCGTTAATACCATATCTGTGTAGATAAGTGGATATTGGAAATACTTGAATAAGGTCTTCATATCGTGACCAAGATGCCTCAATTTAATTAGGTAAGGCAGGGAGGGGGTAGATTACATCATGTTTTGGTCATTCTGTTTCATGGTTACTGCAGAAGTCACTATGGGCCTGGGATTAAACCCAAACCCCTGCTGGTATCATCTGTGTCTGTGAAAAGCAAAAAGCCAGGATACTGCAGTGCTCTTTGTCTTTGGATTAAACCGCAAAGCATCAGCCCTGCCAAAAGTTACCAGCATGAGCTCGCCACTAACAAACTCTTCATTTCCCAGACTCTGATCAAGACAAAGCCAATGCTCCTGGCGTCCTGACCTCTGCTTCTATATCACAGATCTTTTGTTTACATAATAGTTTAGGCTTGAGTACCAGCATTACTGAGGTAGAAAAGTACGTTATAGAGCATAATACATACTTTTCTGATGGGACTTTTTTGATTATTGTGTGGGCAGCAGTGTGACTGTTAGTTATCCTGGACAGGCGCAGATAATATTTGTCTAATACTAAGCAGGCCTATAACCTGAAGAAGCTGCTTAAGTACTTGGTAACATTCATGAGGCTTTTAACACAAGCTGCATGTTCACCCATTAGCGTACACATTTCATGTATTCCCTTCTACTTTACATGGAAACCTGTTTATGGGTTGAGGACCTTCTTTCTCCTCACAGATGTTTTTTAGGAGTCTTTCCTGACAGGTTTGAGCAGCAAGGTTCCATCTCGCTCTTCCACCAGGAAACCCAACTCCCTGAGCGCGGAGTAGTCAGCTGTGCCGCAGCGTTCCAAAGTGGCAATCAGTTTCTGGTTCTCCATGTTGTGCTCCAGGAGGTTCCTGATGGTGAAGATTGCCCACTGGCTGATGACTAGAAATGCCCAGTTAAGGACAACAATGTCAAAGTTTCTGCTTTAGAGAGTGGAACATGCAGCTGTTCCATCTTTTATTTTTAAACATATTTTTCAATGACTTATTATGCTTATTATTTCCTTATTTTCTCCTCATATTTATACTGCTTCAGAGGTAGATTTTCATATTAAAGATGGGAAAAGTTACAAATAATACGGTCAGCATATGTGGAAGCAATCCTTGTTAGACAAAAGCTTGGGAATCAGTTTCTGGCTTTCTCATAGAGAGGGCCCCACCCACCTGCTCTTCAAACCTTGTGTTTCCAAGGGGCAGCAAATGAGAAAAAATCAGGTTTAAAGAGAGATGAATAGCTGAAACTACTCATTTCAGACAAAGGACAAACTGAGGGGTTACACCACAGCCAGGTTTATGAGAACTATGGATGATTTTGAACCGATTAAAAGTGAGCAACAAAACAAAACACATTACTATTGCCTAAAAACAAACATCCATTTAACACTACTGCATCAATTTAAATCAAAATTTGTGGTGTTATTCAGTCTCTTTTGGAATTAAGTTTTGTATATTTGTACAGTAAAGCCAGTGAGATTGCACCCCCCCCAAAAAAAAATACCCAACAGCTTGGCATCGAGTTACAAGGTAGTAGATGTCATGCAAGATGGATCTAGGAAATTATTTGTTATAGAAAGAAAATACAACACCAACAAAACCTGGAAAATAGATCAAGCTCTCTCAACTCATGAGCAGTTTTTATTTTCCCTGGGTTATTGACTTCAAAGACAGCCTAACAAACAAACGGGTTTGCAGACAGGTTGTGTATGCTTTGCATTTCAGGTCACCCCATACACTTTTTTTTTCTAGATAACTACATTTTCTAGACAGGACGTAATGGTAGATAGACTGGGTTGTGGTTCTGTGTGTGTGGATGTGTCGGTAAGCAGACATGAAAGACAAACATGGGAACAAAGACAATGACCTGAAGACATGTGCGTTTTCTCAAAGACTGTCAAAAAGTTGTGACAAAGATACATTATATGTGAGCTCCCTCCAGTTTAAAGTCAGGGTTTGTGGGTCTGATGAATGTGGTGCTGGAAGCGCCACTTTCTTTTAGTGCAATAAATAAGTGAAAACTGGAGCTCCGCAGTGTACCAACTGTTTATTTTCTTTCTTCCAAAGTCTGCTGGTACCCATCAGCTAATTGAATCAAGCCCAATAAAGTGTAACTCCACTGGATAGAAGAAGAAAGTTTAGCATTTTACTTTAGTTGTGTATTGAAGTGGATTTAAAGTTTACAAAACAAAGTTTGCATGTTGAATTAGCCATTTTAACACCAACTGCAACCCATCACATGATGCTGTCAACCATCTGCAAGCACAGCAACATAACTCTCTTCACATTTCGGCACTCTTTCCTTGCCAGCCAGTACACGCTGCAACAATTAAAGCTCAATGCAAAGTTGTGTTTTGTTTTTTGTGCATGGGCAGGCAAGCCACTAGCTTTACTGTACAAATATACAAATATACAAATCTTAATTACAAAAGAGCCCACAAACTTTTTGCTTAAATATGAAGAATGATTTAAATAAATATGGCTACATTACCACAGCTTCATATTTAAACTTCACTGAAAGGATACAAGGATTGTTGCTGTCAATGTTGCAGTTATCCAAGATGAGGGGGATGCCTTCAAGTTCTCGCACCTATGGGATATAAGAAAATGATATAAAATATAGAGTAACTCAGCTGCCAGGTCCCCAGCTAATTTCACAGTCTTACCTTCTAATGAATTAGAATGTAATTAATTACCCAATTTCTTTTGCTCGTTTTCACTGTTGTTTGTTCAACTTAACCGGTAACATATTACTGTAACTAGGGCTGTGCGATATGACCAAAATCTCATATCCCAATATAAGAATTCTATCGTCCCGATAACGATATAAATCACAAAAATGTAACATTTTCTGTAAATTCTGTGAATCTCGGGCAGCTCGACTTGCGGGAAGTGTTTCCAGCTGCGCGTCATGCGCCGTTTTCTTTGTGAGTATTTATTACACGGCGTGCTGCGGGGAAAAGCCTGTTCTAACGTTTGAGTCAAAGGTTTATTTTTTAGTACCTGGCGGCTTTTTTTTACTTCTCATCCGTAAATAATCTGCTCTTTCACGTGATTCAGTTTATTTTGAAAAGTCTCAACAGGATCTTGAGCTTTATTATGAAAGGTTTATGTGAAACATAAACAAGTGGACATGCGATGCTGTTACCGTCGTTGTTGCTAACCACAACGCATAAAAACAGGCACTTGTCCGTCTGTAGTGTGGTTATATTAAATATAAGAGAAAGAGAGAAGTTTAAGAGCCACTACAGTGACCATCAAAACGATGAAAAAATATTGCCGTAAACAGTTTATTTTGCGACACCACGAAACAAACGATAGCGTAAAATGAAACGATAGACGTTTTTATATCGTCATCCGATATATACCGTTATATCGAACAGCCCTAACTGTAACGTAACGTAAGGTGTTGTTGACTACTTGATTCATTACCATCACTTCACCTGTCGGCTCAGCAGGTGTACTCGCAGTGAAACTGAGAGCAGAACGAGGCAAAACTAGCACAACTATAAATGACAGGAGTAAGCAGCTGCCTGATGACTCTCACATTGAACCAATATGAGACCAGTGTAAATAAATCGTCAAATGCCAATTTAGTATATTTATCCTTGGAAGTAATTTATTCCCAAATTCTACTTTCCAAAATCAGGAAAAAATAGAGCCTGATATAGCTTGACACAAAATGATTTTGGCTGCTCCATCCACCTCCATCTCAAACTATCCTCAGCATCCTCTTTTTAAACCAGACCTCTCTGTGGATCCGCCTTCATTACGTCCATGAATCGTCTCTCTGGTCTTCCTCTTTTGCTCCAGGCTGGCAGCTCCATCGTCAATATCTTTAATGAAATATATCCACTGTCCCACCTCTGCACATGTCCAAACCAGCTCAGCCTTGTGTCTCCAACGTTGAACTGTCCCTCTGATGTACTCTTTCCCAGTCTTGTCCATCCCTGTCACTGCAGCTACTACAGCTCAGCACATCAATTTTGTTCTTGAAAATCAACCAGTACCACTCATACCTCAGGTATGTCAACTGGACCGACTTGAATAACACATTTTTAATTTAACACTGGTATTGGATCAGTACTCAGCATCTGCTGAAGTAAAAACATTTACATATCAGCACCACAAGCTGCCCATTGTTTATGCAAGAATAAAACCAGATACTCTTAATGAGATGTCTTATTAAGTGAACAAAACTATAGCAAAAGGTTTTGCTGTACAGTCTCTAGTTACTTTATATCTCTTTTTCAGGAGGAAACAAATCTGTATAAACTTACTTAAACAGATACTTTATATCCGAGATTTACTGAAAGAATTTGTGAGACGTTTATCGAGGTTCACGATTCGAGTTAAGAAACAGCAGACAAAGGAACAGTACAGAGATGCCCTTAGCAGAGCCTCACATCCATGCAAACAAAGCAGTGTGGTTGTGGGTTAGTCTAAGAGCACCACAAAAGGACAATCTGTTCTTTATCATGTGTCTCATTCTATAGGCTTAATTGTTGTATTTGCTTTCTGGTGCCCTCTGCACGCCGTTGCGGTTACCCTCCAAACACACTGGAGCAACAGAACAAGACAAAGTGCTGAGTTACAGAAAATGGAAATGTCATTTACACAGTCAAAGAAACACAGAGCACGCAGCTCTGCGTTTTCCACTTTAGGAATCATTGTCTGAAGTTACTGAAATTATATTTAAACTCATAAAGGGATGAATAACAAGCAGCTGGACCCTGACGGCACAAGCAGTTCCTCGCTTTGCATGCACATCTTAAATTACAATCTCTCCCAAAGGTGAACAGAACGACATTTGGTTTACTGGAAGAAATCTGGGTGAAAACAGATACGTGGTGATTTCTGACCACTGACAGACCACAGATCAGCATCCATAAATATTATACAGGGGCCAACTGAGGGTGGCCATCCCACAAGCATTCCACAAATCTGTTCCTATTAAGTACAACCGAGTCTACAAAGTGATGTCGATACTGTCTGCTTTATTACCCATCTGTGCTTTACGCTGATAGCTGCATGCTGAAAGATGTCAACTGAGAAAAACTGATAAGATTTCTAGAATAAACAAGAAGCTAATGTTTCACGTTTGAGCGGAAAAGCGAGTTGTGTTGAAAGAACCCACAGCCTCTCGCTCAATTAGACTTTGCACTCGTTTGCACTCCTCAGGAGATTTGGTTTGAGGTTGCATGCTGCAGCCCATTTACTAGAACCTGCCTCTGAGCATGATCATTTAGTGGAGAGGTCAAACGAAGCAAACTAATTCAGGTGGGCCTCCCAAACCTCGCAGTCACATTTACACTTTTGACCCTACAACTGTGTTGGACTGATTAAGGGTATTTGTTTAAATGCTAGGAGACCAAGGATCGCATTAGAAGGGCAGACCAGCAGGCTAGAATAAATGTAAGCAAAGAAAAACATTTAAATTTTAGGGTTTGTAAATATTTTCCTTTTCTAAATTCGATAATTGTTCTAAACCATAATTTCCTGACAGAACTATCAGTACATATAAAACTAACCAAAGGGGCTTTGGGCAATTTTCAATATGCTAATGTGTCTCCCCGCTTCCTTCACTTGACTCGTCCTTGTGTCTTACCTCCTCCTCCTCCTACTGAGGATGGGAGAGAGACAAGGAAGAGAAGCATATAAGCACCGACATTTACTAATGATGAGAATATCCACATTCCCACGTATAAAACCTTACCGCTGCTCATCTTTCACAGCTAGATAGCTAGCACGTACAGGTAGAAATCAACAGGCACCACATGATAAGACATCATGACGATATGATGTTCTTGTGACTTTTTTTTTTTACATTTTGCAATATGCTGAGTGTTGCAATAACATATTTTGTGATTTATTTTTTTTGTAGCTGAAAATGATGTCCTAAAGTTAACTTTCTTTTTGGATAAAAAGATACTGACAAAAGTTATCTCACTTCAGTTATTTTTCTACTGCAAAATGAGATATTCAAGCACACAAACACTGTCACCGAAACCTGCCATCCATGCTGCCGGACAGAGTCTCCTGTCACTTTACAATTACATGGTGTCAAGTTAGCAATTACATGTAACCCATTTCTGATAATACAGCAATTATCTGTAATAAATAGGCACATAATACTGTCTGTTGCAGTCTGCATAGACAAAAAATAAATAAATAAAATAAAAATCACATTTAACTATCACATTTGCTCTCAGCAACCTTCCTGTTCTACAGGAATATAACCAGAATGCAACCACTCAGCTGAGTCAAGTCCCCTCAAGTTGTGCTCATTAAGACTGATAGTAGTGTGTTGGTAGTCTTCCTGCATTTATAAATTAAACAGCAATTATTTAAAATAATCTCTCAGAGAGTGACTGCAGTCATTCCAAGTCAGACTGCAACCGTTTGCAGAACAGCTTCCTTTCAGGCGACCTGTGCAATCACCTTGTGACCAAAAGTGGTCATGACTTTTAAGCTCTGCGCAACCATTTAGTACAATATGAAAAAAGTCAATACAATCACCAGTCAGCCAGCTATGTTTTTGTAGATGCAAGGTGGTTGCTGTCCTATTTTTACTGTGACTGAGTCATTAGCTTGCTCTGAATTAGAAGGTAGCGTTGTTTGCTCAGCTAACATTTATCTCATGAAGATGGTGCATGAGATAAGCCCTCTTTTAGGAAGTATCCTCACAGTATTGTTCAATAAAATACTGATTTTTTTGCTGTACCTCTATTGACAATAATGGCAAGGAAAATATTGTGATACCATACTGCATAGATCGTTCCTCTCCCCTACTAGATAGATAGAAAAAATGGCTAAAGTGCTTGAGCAGATTTCCCCACCTAACAGTTATTTCAAAATGCCTCTGGGTACTTATTTGGGCAGCTATTTTGACGTTTTACTTAAAGAAACGCTTCAGATGTGACAGATTTGAGTACAAGACTTTGTGAGTGTCTGTCTCTGACAGATAGGTAGACAGACATAAAGTTCTCTTTATGTCCCACTAATAGTATAATCATGAAATACTGTATGTAAATTCTCAACATATTTAAAATGGCAGCATATGAAGGACTCTGAGGTGCAGAAGTAAGATTTTTAGGTCAAGGAAAGACAGAGGACAAGTGGAAATATGACTCAGCACATTGAGCTACCTCTGATCTGGAAATTATGGCTTACAGCAAAATTTTCATTCACTCTTCGTCACAGTTGTTATCAAGTACCACCACAAACTTCCATCCCTCCACTCATTCATTTGTCCAAACCTTGTTCTGGTTGTTGGTATTGCTGTGGCAGAGGTTTCCTATGAGCCTGATGAGGTGTGCCTTAAAGCTGATGACAGGAGAATAAGAAGAAGAGTCTCCATCTCCACTGAAGGAGGAGAAGTTCTGAGCAGCACTGAAAATATTCTTACTGGCCTTCCCAGTGGCGTGTACCTGCTCCAGGAGCTCTGCATGGACAGTTTGTGACAGACAACAGGAAAAGCAGAACACCTTCTGAGAAGCAGCATAAAGCTATTCAGATTATAGCTGATTTTGATTCTGTATTTCTCCTTTAAGAAACAGATTAAATGATAAACCTCAAACTTTCCAGCATTTGGACTTTACGGGCTGTTTAATTTAATGTCTGCTGTTGCTCGGTTGTTGACTTAATGGCTGTTTTTCATTTACCAACAGTAGTTACTAGAAGGTCTGGATGATCCTGTAGGAACATGAACTGCTTGTGGTCTGAGGTCATCTCACACAGCACATCCAGCAGACTAATCACTGTTAGTGCCTCCTGCAGGACCTGCAGGGGATTGCAACAAACGGGGGGGCAGTCCACAAAGTAAGAATCTTTTGAGACACAATACTGAGAGTCAAAACGACTGAAACATAGGTTAATTCATTTCACACAGGGTAAGACTAACAAACGCAGGGTGAAAAACCCGCGGAAAATGTGTTGAGTTTATGATCCGTACCTCATCACTGGACGCAGAACCCGTAGCAAGTGTGAGCACAGCGCCACAACCTTTCTGGAAGGAAGTGGCCAGGAAACAAGCCACACTGGGAGGGATGCCACAGTCTTCTGAGCCCTCCTCTCTTAGCTGGGCTAAAAGTAGCTCTAATAAAGTAACTCTGAAAAACAAAATGTACATCTATATGAAGCATCTATAGTTTTTATTTAAATATTAGCTGTTTTTACTACTATTCTGTGCATCAATTCTCTGCAGTGCAAAAACCAAACAAACTAAAATAATAATAGGCTGAAAGGTGTTGTTGCATACATTTAACCAGATTTTTATTTTTTACACTTCTGTTTAAATGAATTGTTCATGTTTTTGTCCAAACAACAAAAATGTACCTATCATGGTGAGACATTTCAGAGTACATGTTCTCCACCAGCGATGAAGACCTCAGGAAATGCTGTGTTGCAATCAGCACTCTGAAAAATCAATAAATAGCAAAGGGAAAGTAGCACTTAAATATGCCCTTAATGCATAACAACAGTTTTCAAGTTAGTACCATAATGATGCACTTACGTCCAGTCCAGCTCAGGCTGAGTCCTGCAGAGCTCCATCACCCTGAGAGCCAGCTCAATGTTCTGTGGCTTGGACAAATCTTCCACCTTGGCCTCATCCAGGCATGTGTGGATTACCATCGAGGTGTAGTTCACGGTCTTCTCATCGTCAGTACTAAGCAGCTGCCTGTTCGGGTTGACAGAATTACCAATATAAAATATTCATGTGATTTTGGAGTCAAACAAAAAGATGAGGGTGAGATTTTGGCACACAGAACTTACAGGAAAAGGTCTGGGAAGCTTATCATCCAAATGTCATCTTTGCACAACTGGTTACCAACAGCCAAGTTACCAAGAAACTGGATGCCACAGCGAAGAGCTGAGCCACAGAACAGATCAAAAACAAGAAAAACATTCAACATTCATTTTCCTCCATGGTGTATTACTTTTATGTCCCTCTAGACTGTTAAAGTTTTTTGCCTACTCTTGAATACAAAAGAACTTGACAGAACGGTTTCTTATAAAACTCAAAGAAACCTAAAGAAAAAGAAAAAGAAAAGAAAAACAGCTCTTGATAGTGACATTGTGACAGGATGTAAACATTAACGACATCCTCCCCTAACCTGAGCTGTAATATTAGCTGGATGCACACTTTTTCTGGTTGGCGGATGTAGACTGTTGACAGAAAATAGTTCTTATATGAAACTGCCTACACAAAGGCATAATATTTTTTGACTAGTCAAAGTCATAATTTCTTTTACAATTTGAGCACCACAAGACAAAAACAGCACAATCTACTTCCATCTCTAACAACCTTTATAGCTCACTTCAAAACAATTTAGTTGGCTTTGAAAGGGACAAAGGAAAAACACATAAGTACTGTACCTTGAGCATCAGTGGCTGAATTTTAGACTTACGTTCGAAGATGGTATCTGGAATCTCCATATTTACAGTAGATAAAAATCTCAGGAGTTTGAGGGATACATCAATGAAACCAAGTTCCCTAGTTGACAAAGACACATTATGTCAAGTGTTTCTTTGTCTTAAGAAAGGAGGCGCCCAATAATCTAACAAACTTTGACACAATATGCTGCAAAAATAGCACTTCAACAAATCCTGCAATTGCAAAGATATAATTGTACAAGTTCCTTAAACATAAACTGCCAAATTTTAGCAGGAAAAATGCTCAAGAAGGATTTTTAGCAGAGTTTCCAAATAAATCAGTCACTAAACTCTATGACCATTGTTTACTTAATCAATTTGTATTTTCTGAAAGATCCCCCTCATGCTGCTTTGTGACGTCGGGGATACCTGAGCAGACTCTGGTTACGTGTACTCTGGACACAGGAGTTCCTCTGAGCTCTGAAGCACTCTGCGGTCAGCTGGAGCTGCAGGGTAAAGGTCTGCACATCCTCACTGTCCAAGCCGGCAGCCTGCAGCTCTTCACATAGTCTGGTCAGGACCTTCACAAGAGTGGAGAATGTCTTCTCCTCCACAGCATCTCTGACAACGACAAACAGGTGAACAAATACACAATATTCATTTCATTTGCAGTACCCTCACTGGGAGACCACCAGATATAAAACACAGATGTAGTTAATAACGCGGTATTTGCACTACATTAGCTGGATCTTGCGTGAAACACTGTCTTTTTTCCATTAAGAAAAAAATAAACATGAAGTTTACAATTTGAATCCAATGTGCGGGATACTCCTGTGCTACAAATACTACAGAAGGGAGCATAATGTCACGTGCACGGGCCGTTAAATTTTAATAAGCAGAGTTAGGGCCTGCACAGGGAAAAAAATGCCAGTAATGCTTAAAATGTGCTTTTAGTACAAAATCAAGTATTTAAGCTATACTGCTGATATGTGTTAGTTTTGTTTTTTTATGCTGCAGCGACAATTATTAGGTCTGAATGAGTTCAGAAACCGGGCGTGCCGTTATATGTGGCTGTGCGTAGTTGACAGTTGGGTATTTTCAAGTTACTGCTAGCTTAGCCGGACCGCACTGATACAGCCCATTTCCGTATAAAACATAAATAAATTACCCCGACCTCACCTGTATTCGACATCCCGCAGCGCAGCTGTAAATGTTTTTAAAGTCTGCAAGTGTTCAGGTCCGTGTTTTTCATTTAAAATGCCAGCGATGGACGCTGAGGTCCCCAAAATGATGTCGGTGGAAGCTGCCATGTTTGCCCGTTTCACGCTTGTGGGCGGGACGTCCGGAAAACTCTTTAAGACATTATTGGTTCAAATCAGTATGGGGCGGGGACTGAGCATGTGCTGCTGTTTTCTTGGTGAAGAGTCGCCTAGACTGCTGTGTAATGAAGGCTGTGACTGCAAATAGACTCTACAGAATGAATTTTCATGTGTTTTTGGATAAAACTGTGGGTAAAAATGACTTAACTATTCTGTGTTTCACTGTAATGATTTGATTAAGCACTTAGCACTGAGAAAGACAGAAGTAAAAATAGAACTGATGAGAGCCATCAAGCTTCTGGAGACCAAGGTTATTTTAGTTAACTAAAAAAAGGTACAAACTAAAAATACATATGAAATAACATTTTAGTTGACTAAAATCAAACAAATAAAACATAGACTTAAATGTAAAATTAACTGCAATTATTTTATGAACTTGGAAAACTAACTAAATTTGTTTGGGTTTTTTTTATATAGAGAGACCAAACTCTATTTAATCTAGTCTAATTTTGTACCCATTATAACCCCCCTAAAATTGCTATAGGCTGCAGCTGCATTCACATCTCAAATCCGTTCACCGAAACCAACATTTGAAAAGTTCAAATGTCAATCCATTCAACCCAGATAGTTTATAGAACAGCGACTGCAACTGCAGCTGCAAAGCCGCAAGACAAGCCTTTGTGATTTCCATGTAGAGTGGCAAATTTTAGATTACAGATCCATTATGGTTGTCCCTTGTATTTCCACTGGCCTGGAAAAGCACAGCAGCGGTGAAAAGCGGCTCGCTGCTGAGAAGAGTTGATTACGGATGGTAGGAAGCATCCACCTCAAGCAATTTGTCAGCCTTAAAATGAGGCAATGAAAGAAGCAAACATTCCCTTTATAGAATTCCCATTATTCATTTTTCAAGTGGAATAACTGGAAATATCCTCACAAACTGGAAATGCTGTGGCATGATCAGGGAATCTGAAGAGTTGAGTTACAGGAAAAACAGGACATCCTATCAGGGTTCAGCCATTCTAGAAACCTCAGTAATGTTAACTAGACGGCGGCTGGTTTAGTCTGCTGTGGCAGACGATCTAGCTCTCTCGGAAAAAGAAAAAACAAAAACATCAAGACAATCAACCACACACACAGTTTTTATTATTCACAGATGGTCGGACATTTTGCCCGTACAAAACACAATCAGCGTTGTTAAATGAAACACTTTAATACCAAGTGAATCATGTCGTATTTGGTCTTTCAAGACAGAGAAAAATGCAAGGAGAAATGAAATGGCTCCTTGTGTCAAGCAGCAGTTTGTCACAGTGGCACTCACGACAGCAAACTGAGCTGAACCTAAACACAGCGCACAGTGGTTAAGGAAATTATAAATGTTTATTTGCACCCTGATGGTCTAATACCAGAGCCTGTTTCATTCCACTCTTGTAAAATCCATGTTTCAACGCATCTGGCATAGCGCTAACAAAGGAGAAATTCATTTGTGGTGCGAACATTTTCAGCCATGCGTGAAGTGTGGCTCTGTGAAGACGTGCTTCAATTCAGACATTTGTGGACTCAACATTATGTAACCTTCTAATTTTCATCCCCCCGAGTGCTCTAATTTGTGGTTTTGAGTGAAAGGCTGCAGTTGAATAGTTATTTGCTGCTCTGAATGAATGAAAATCTCTGTTATGTGACATATATGAAACAAAAGTAAAAGTATTTAGGACACTGTAGTGTTAACACAACACAAAACAGTTTCCTTAAGGCACTTGATATTGTAAGATAAAGACAGCTACAGTAATACAGAGAGAAACCCCTCAGGTGACCCCCTATGAAAAAGCACTTGGCAACAATGGGAAGGAAAAACTCTCTTTTAACCAGAAGCAGTCTCCAGCAGAACCAGGCCGTAGATGGAGCATGCCCATTCACGTTCTGTTAGACATCACCTCTGCTGACTGGGGTCACTCAAGTGGACTTCTCTAGCACATTTGTGGTGGTGGAGCCTTTTTTTTAAATCAGCTTCTGTAAAATTATATTGATTTCTGTGCAGTTTATTGTGTAAACACCTAATCCAAGAGGTACTTAGCATCTCTGGGTATCCTGTTATGAAATGATGATGTATAAAACCCTGCTTCTGGGTTCAAACTACACTGTGTTCATTCAGGCTGTTGTCTTTTTAATGTGTTTTAATGCTTTATATTCTTGAATTCAAGAATTGGTCAAAATCCGCCTGTACCGTACACTGGGATTCCCCATTCTTCTCTATGGGTCGTAGATCTGGGTCATCCTCAAACACGACCTCAACAACCTTGAGGTCTTCCAAACGCGCTGTTTGCGTCAGATTCTCCGTGTGTCCCTCCGTGATAGTCTAAGCAACGCGTGATACGTAGTCAATGTCACCAGCAGGCCTCAATGGAAGAGCTGATTAGGAAGCGACGACTGCAATGGTTTGGCCACATCTGCCGCACGAGCAACCATCGCCTGCCATACCGCCTTTTGATGCAGCAGCATCAGAGTGAGAGTGATGAGAGACCTCCAAGAAGACTTGGATCAAGCAAATTGAAGATGATCTTAAACAACAACGTCTAACCCTCAAGCAAGCAAAGGTGAAGGCAAGAGACCACAAGACCTGTAAGTGCATCGTTAATCAAGATGGAAACCCTACAACACCCACAGCGACGTATTGGCTTCGTGGACAACCTCCCTGCCAACCGCCAGCTAGGGACAAAAGAAGAGGAAGAAGAAGACGAAAGAATGCTTTATATCTTATTCGATTTAATCTGAACAAGCCCCCTGTGGCTTGCTAACTAAGCTTGCTAGCATTAGCTGACAACATACTCCACCCTCTGCTCTAAGGACCCACTGCACACCTCATAATAACTCATGTTCAGAGACTGTAAAGTGTTAATTCAGTATGTTCTCAAGCCATTTGTGAGTATTTTCGAGGTTCAGTGGACCACATTTTCCTGTTGGGGAATGTTTTTGCAATGGAGGTGAATGCTTGGTACGCAACAGTGTTTAGGTGGTATGTGTCAAAAATGCCAGGAGCCATTACTTTAGTAACTTGCTAGCGCTTTTAATATTGTGGTCAACGGATTTATTTATTTATTTATTTATTTTTATCTCAGCTCAGAAGCAGAATTCAGAGTTGAAGGCATGGATGGTTTCAGAGCCACCTTCAACACAAAGTCCTTGGAACCAGTTATAAGATTCTGCTGGATTTCACCTGAGTGATTAGTGACAGATTTGAATTGGTAAGTTTTCAGTTTATATAGTATCTAAATGTAAAAATAGACCAAAAATGCACAGCTGCCCTGGGGCAGACTGACAGAAGCGAGGCTGCCATATCACGCCATCGGCCAGTAGGCGGTAGGTGAAGTGTCTTGCCCAAGGACACAACGACCGAGACTGTCTGAGCCGGGGCTCGAATCGGTAACCTTCCGATTACAAGACGAACTCCCAACTCTTGAGCCACGATTGCCCGATCATAGAGAACTGACTGCCATTTGTAACCATAACTCTCTTTCCTATACAATCGTGCTTGTTTGAAGTAGTTCACCGCATCAAAAGAGAAGTGGTCATCTGCTTCCAGGTTCTCAAAGAAACACCACTGGCACCTTGGTAAGGGTTAACCTCTATAGCTGTCCTGAGTACAACTACTTGTAATGCAAAAAGATGGTTTAAGGTTTTTAATAGGCTAAAAAAGCAAACCACAATGTGCATTCAGTGTTTTACACACATTTTTACATTATGATTTAATGTTATCTTTAGCAGAGTCATGATGCTTGCAAATAATTTCCTGGATTAAAGTTCCTACTTCTTTAATAATACGATACCAGACACCAGAGACACACACGGTTTCACACATAGATGAAATGTATTTTTGCTCCACTTTTCTTTACCCTCCAGTTCAGCACAGTCTCTGAAGGTTGGCAGAGAGATGAGGTTAAAAACACAGTTGGTGTCACATGGCTGGCAGGCCTTAGCACATCACAGCGACTGAGTGGCTGTGATACTGTCGGACCTAAGTGTGACAGAGAGGAGCCATCAGTAAGAGACGATATGCAAGGAAAAAGTGGGATCTGTAATGCAATCTGAGGGACATGTGTGACTGATACAGAATTCAAAAGTCATCATATAAAAAGACTTTAACTAAAACCCCACAGCCGCCTTGAGCAAGAAGAACCTGGCAACACCTGAATAGTCCCATAGACCTCTATGGTAAGCCGAGCAATGGGCGCCTTAAAAAGAGGCCAAACCCTGATTCCAAACCCTAGAATCAAGTGGGTGAGGGTTCCCCTAACGTGAAGACAGTGGTGCTTTTACAACACGACCTCAAAAACTGTAGAGGGAGCTGAGCCATGTAATTACAAGCAAGCAGGTGAGTCCAAGTTGTTCGCTGCGAAACGGGGCCAAGCCACAGAAATGATTGTGTGGTATTCCACACCACTGCCGTGCCACCAAGGAAAAACAGGCGGAGAAAAATTTAGAAGAGGGTATGTAAGAATGATTGTCATTTGTTGTGATCCAATGGCACATTCGCATTTCTGGGGAAGAAAAGGAAACCAACTCAAAATCAGCAACTGAATCAGCATTAAGGAATTAAGGCCACCACAAGCAGGTAATATTACTTTTTCCATGCAGAAAACTATATTTTCCATTTATTTCCATTTTTGGAAATTGTTATATAATCCAAAGATATTGCAGAATTACACTGACATATATTTCATACCTTGGCACTTTCAATCAGCTTCACATGCACCAAACCTCGAAAACCAGCAGGAGGAAAGTGGAAGCGGGGAAAATTTGTCTGGTTGCATTTATTCAGCTGACCAATGCAGCTACTGGGCTTTTGGTATCAATTACAGCAAATTAAGTGATAGCCACCCAACACCAACACTAAAAGCATCATCCATCAAATGAGTTAAAATGCTGCTCTACCACTAATTGAGCCCACCATTTTGGCTGGGCCCCAGGTGCCTATAAATAAGAGCCATGCTTATTTTTCATGCATTCCTCTAAGGCGAGGCCTCTTTGATCCTTTGGCCACTTGGAAGTAATCATCGGAAAAAATTGGTTTCAGGGTTCAAAATGACCACAGATGAGGAAGAATGAGTACTGAGAGGAATTAAAGCCAATGTGTATCTGTGTGCTTTAAATGTTGGAGAGCAAAAAGCGACTTTAATCTCGCAGCTTTAATTTCAAACACAAAGAGTAGGGTGTATAAATGTATCAAAAGGAAACTTTGTGTATGTGAGATGCCATCACTACTTTATGAATATATAAACAGTATTCGCATGGTGAAAGGCAACTTAAAAGCCCCATCTAGTGGTCTATGGGGTCTCCTAATATTCTAAATGACATGTAACAAGAAATCTCAGAACAAATATCAAGATTACAAATAATTTATAAATCTGTTTTGCTTTCTCACTAAGAGTAGGGGGAAATGTGTGTCCAAAACTAAAACTAGCCACTCTGTCCAAACTGTAACAAATACGCTTGCAATCCTCATAGATTTTTCAGTTAAATAACAAATTGTTGACTTATGGAGGGTTCATGTGACCGTTAGTTTTGGTCCTGTGTCTTTCTGGGTTTTTTCATGTTACAATTACCATGTTTTATTTTGGTGCTTGCTTTTCTTTTGTCAGTTCGTTCTACTACCCGTCTTTCTACTTTTTTTGGGTGACTATCTGTCATGTTTTCCAAAGTAAACCACGAACGGGTGTATAGATAGCCCATGCTTTGTATAGACCACAGGTGTCGAACTCCAGGCCTCGAGGGCCGGTGTCCTGCAGGTTTTAGATGTGTCCTTGATCCAACACAGCTGATTGAAATGGCTAAAAGACCTCCTCAACATGTCTTGAAGTTCTCCAGAGGCCTGGTAACGAACTAATCATTTGATTCAGGTGTGTTGACCCAGGGTGAGATCTAAAACCTGCAGGACACCGGCCCTCGAGGCCTGGAGTTCGACACCCCTGGTATAGACGGTCCAACCGAGTCTTAGTCTGTCCTATATACCAGCCTGTGCTATTTTGTGGAGCAACCTGAAGGACTGAAAGATTAAGCTAATCTGGAAGGGTCAAAAACTTTTCCTAGAATGGCCACTTAATGCTACAGTCGGGAAAATAGTGGTTGAAGATTACACCACGACCAAAACTATTGACCCAGTGTATAATGAACTTACAATCTGGCTATGCCTTTGAAATGGTTACTTCGATGACTGTGACCAGTTCTGCAACCACTCGTCAGTTGCTACTTTCAGAGCGACTTTGATGTAATAAGATGGGAATAACACAGGGTCAGTCTGCTTTTACTTTGATTGAATAGGTCAAGTTTGAAAATTACATACAAAGTTTCTGTTAAAGACTGGATGATCCTCTTCTTGCTTATAAATTCAGATAAAACTGACCCCACTGTACTCGGCCCTAAAAATCTTAGAAACATGGTGTCTAATGAGATGGACATGGGCAGCAACAACACTCAGGTAGGCTGTGTTTAAATGACAGAATGATTAACGGGGGATCCAAAGTGTGCCAAGAAAATAATAATAATAAAAAAATAACACACCATTAAACCACCATCACCAATCTAAACCAGTGATACAACAATTTTCTTAGCATGAAGATGGTGGTTTATAAAAGATTCGATTACAATCTACAACACGCGCATTTCAGAGTTGCACCCAGCATGGTCTTCTGCTGCTGCAGCCCATTTGTCCCTTTTGTAGATTTAGAGATGCTCTTCTGCATACACTGCAGTAGACAAATGGCTCGTCGGTTTATAGCTCCAAAACATGAACTCTAAAATCACAACCAACAGATTATCACAGAGGGACGCAAGCACAAGCCAGATGTTCATGTAGCCCTGTTTATTACAAATACTGTAAATTCAGGTATTTTTATGCTCAGCATTGTTAAGTTATTTACAGTATGCTTGATTAGTAATAAAGTAACAATATAGGAGAGAATATTAATGCTAATGATGTTGTGTCAGTTTTTGAGCCATTCTCATCTTGTAGAGCACAATTTCTAAAACGTGACAGTGACGACAGATTCTGACGTCTCTGAATAATCTGAAGTGAGCCCACTAAAATCTGAAGCATTTTTTTCTCGATACCAACAACAGAATACTGCTCTGTGGAAAGTAGAAACACAAGAGATGGTTTGACTGCAATCAATGTGGGACTTCCTTCTGTACAGAAACTACAGTACTTATTTGTTGCATACGTAGCGTTAATACCATACTAAAACAAAGCTATTGCGTTTTAACATTATTTGATCATGAAGGTAAAAGCCTAAACAGAAATGTTAGCATTAACACATTCTACATGCATTACCAATTTAAACTTTTATTTTTGGCTGCTTTCAAAATACATCATTATTTTGTACCGGTGACGAGCAACGTGACGACTGATAACCTGTACATATTGAACAAAGAATGTCATTTATGTGCTTTTCAGTGGCATCATCACTGAATATAATCTTTTACAAGATATCAAATGTCCATTCAGAGAAGAACACAGAGCTTTTTAGATCTTTGCTGTGGATCTAAAGCATAACTGCTACTAAAGCCCATTTAGTACAGCAGTTCTTTTCCTATTACAAGCCCAACTATAAATAATAGCTGAGCAATCTCTATAAACTATGCTAATCTGGACCATTCCCATCAAATAAAACATAAATAAAAATACAATCGTAAAAACAACATTCATCCTACAAAACACAAACAAACAAAGGCATGATTGCAGCAAATGTAGGTCCCCACTGGGGCCACTTCTGTGGAAGACTGGACTCATCCATCGTCATTATCAACAGTTCCTCTTCCTATCTGCTGTACATCCATCTATCGCTTCTCCTTGGCTGTGTCCACAGAAGCAGACGTCTCCTGCGGAGCTTCAGGTGGCTCTGTTGTTGTGTCCGTAGTAATCTGAGGTTTCACCTCTTTTGTGGAGCTGGGAGCTGCTCCGTCTTTTGTGTCGCTCTGAGTTGCTGGAGAGCTTTCCGCCTGTTTTACAGCAGCAACATTTTCCTGCTTTACTTCGTCTGCAGGAGGTGCGTCTCCCTCTGTGGCAGCTATCGCTTTGCCTGTCATCTTCTCGCTTGTTTCAGCGTCCGACTTTTCCTTTGCTGCTGGTGTTGTTCTGTCTTCTAGAGGAGCTGTGTCTTCCTCTACTGGAGGGATCCCCTTTTCTGCAGGGCTTTGTGGCTTATCTTTAACGTCAGCCGCACCGTCCTCCATCATCTCCTCTTCCTCGTCTATCTCGTCCTCTAAAGGGGGGATCATCTGTTCTTCCCTCCCACCTGGGAAGACCCTGTCTGGGTAGATGAGCTTCAGCTGCTCCTCGAAATAGTCCTCCAGGTACAAACCCGCACTGCCGACCTCTGAGGTTGGCTGGTAAAAAACAAAATTTCAGTTAAAGGAAATATCAATTAAATAAAGCATGACTGGCATTTACAAAATAAAAAAAAATACAAAAATCAGACCAACCTTGTAATACTTGGCACAGTTGAAAAATATGAGCCTGACATCTGCAACAAAGCCCTCAGGATTGACATAACTTTCACCGTCTTTTGCCTCCAGCTTCTTCTTTACTATTGACAAATCCATCGGGGTCTTTATAAGTTCTTTGTACCGTCTCGTCTCCTACGTTTAGAAGAAGAACAATAAAAGTTGAGCACCTAATCTAAGTGTTGTGTGAAACTCTCTCAAAAGTTATGAATCACTTTCATATGAGAAGATAGTTACAATTTATATAAAGTTACTGAGAGTGGAATGAGTAAAATTAAAAAGTACACGAGAAAAAAGTAACACATTGGCAAAAATGGGAATAAAAACCCACTTATTATAGTAAATAAAAATTAATAGATTTTTTTGCCTCGTTTTACTTGAAATAATAGCACCGTAAAATAACATATCTAAAATAAAATAACATAAATAACATATCAGAATGCTCTGTAGAAGTTTTGACTGAACATTGAATGCATCTTACTGAAGGAGAAGCTTGCTGCTGGAAGTCGGTGCTGAAGTCGTTACAGAAAAGACGAAGAAGCAGCCTCTCACATTTCTAGATTTTAAAAAAATTGAAAACTTTGTGTAAAGTTAAAAAAAACAAAACGGTGAAAATGTGTAAAAATGTAAATCTTACAATTTAATTGAAAAGTACAAAGACAACACATCAAATATTGATTAAAGAAAAATTCTGCATCACATCACAGTTTAAATAAGGTTTGGCACGTTTGTCACTTAGGCTACGTTCACACTGCAGGTCTTAATGCTCAATTCAGATTTTTTGATCAAATCCGATTTTTTTGTCTGCTTGTTCACACTACAAATAAAATGCGACAGCAAACGCGCTCTAGTGTGAACGCTCAAAGCGGCCCGCATGTGCAAAAGAAGATGTCACACACAACGCGCTCTGTTTAGACCCAGAGCAAACAGTATTGTTTGACTGATGGCCCTTAATATAAAGACTTCTGACTTTACGTTTCCCAATTTTTGCTTTAAGTTATTTTGTTATTTACATAATAATGTAAATAACCTAATAATGATCCTTATTGCTGTTTTAGAGGAGCGGTGCTTCAAAGGATAGTTGCAGATTTCTGTCAGAATCTGCAGATTATACAGTACAAATAAAATGTTCACGTTGTCTTCCCAACAGTTTCACTAACATCTACGCTGGATGGCCAGGAAGCGTTCGCGATGTCTTCTCCGGCGCTGATAATTGGCGTCTGTCTTGTGTCAGTGACGTAAAAGACGGATTTAATGCGACATGACCGTTCACACAGCAGTCGCTTTCTGAAACATCGGATATGTATCGGATTCAGTACCACATACGAAAGTGACCCAGATCGGATTTGAAAATATCGGATTTGTGCCGTTCACACTGTCATACCATGATCGGATATGGGTCGCATAGGGTCAAAAAAATCGGATTTGATGCGCTTTCGCCTGCAGTGTGAACGTAGCCTTAGTTGCATTGCTTCTTCTTTAACACTCTGTATGTTCCCTATTCCTGCTGTAAAGTCTTCACATTTTTATTTGGATTTTATTGTCTTTCTGATGTAGATGTTCTATATCGTTTACTATTCTTCATATATTCTTTGTATTTCTACTTTTTATTTTATGTTCACACTTTGGTCAGTGCTAGATGTTTTTAAAGTGTTTTATGAATAAAGTAGGCAGTGATACCCATTTAGGTTGACTGTGTTTGGAGATGTTTGCCTGATAAAGTTGTTCAGCTTTCACGTCTGTGATTTCAACCTGAGCCATTAGCACTAATATACCACAAAACCATTGCAGATATTAGCTGCTGCACCAACAGTGCACTGGCCTGTCCCCTCTCCTCTTTAGAATGCAGTTTCATTGATTTTAAATGATAGAGACCAGAGAGATCTTACATAACGTTGGGTTCAGAAGCAACATTGTTGCTGTCCCTATGAACAGCAACAATGTCGCTTCAGGGACATGAGAACATTATGAAATGCTATTCTGAAGTCATTTAACCATTTTCCCCCCACAGAGCAGGAAATCTATCCCCAATGAGACTTTTAACAAGCTCAGACTTTTCTGATGCTCTTTTTAAATCCAACCTGACCTGCTGCTGTTAAATAACCAAATTATAGTTGTAAGACAGCGGTCCCCAACCCCCGGGTCACGGACTGGTACCGGTCCGTGCGTCGTTCGGTACCAGGCCGCAAGAGTTTAGGCTCGGGTGTGAAATTTATGGTTTTCAGGGTTTTAATCGTTATTTTTTAATAATTTTTATCATTAACTCAATTTCCCTGGGTCTTTTCCCGTGTGTTATGAATTCATCTTATGTTTTTTTGGTACCAGTGCTGGTTTTATTTCATTTTATTTATCCGCGACACCTTAAAGGCCGGTCCATGAAAATATTGTCGGACATAAACCGGTCCGTGGCGCAAAAAAGGTTGGGGACCGCTGTTGTAAGACATGTTTTTCACGGCAAGTCAGACCTTTCGTTTTTCCAGCATGTACTAAAAAGAAAAGAAACTATGATACAATGCACTAGAAACTCAAACTAAAATCTTTTCAGTTGTAAAACAGAGGGTGCAGGCTGAAGGACTGAAACTAATTCGTGGACATAAATGCAAATGGCAGCTTGATTAGCATACCCTTCTGTCAACAGGTGGAAACTTTTCAGAGATGGGGGCATCCTTGCTGTCACAGTCGTACTCCATCTCGGGAGAGACAAGGTCTCGGCAGAATGAACAGAACCACTCGCCGCTGAGGAAAGATGTACGGTGAAGAAAAGCAGTTAGGAAACGCCCAATGAGCCTGTTGCTGAATAAGATTAACAGTTTATCTGCATAGAGCAGCCTGCACAGACTAACAAGCTAACTATGGGCAAGAATAGTAACCAGGCGCTCAACAGAGAGATTTTAGACTTCATCAATGCCAAACAGAGAAGGGATTTAAGACCAATTTCTACATTTATTCTACAATAAAAAGATAAAAGGTGGAAGGTACAGAATTTTTTTTTAATTTCAGAATGGTTAAAAAAAAAATCAGTATTTTATTATGATGTTGATGGTCCAATATGCTTTATATACAACAACTATTACAGGCAATAAACATTTCAACTACACAATGTTCAGACCAGCTGAAATAGTCTAACAGAGGTTTTAGGGATGAAATGCACTCCTCCTCGTGCACCCTGTCCACCTCTTGTTTATTCATGTGTGTCTATGCATGATCCCAAAAAGGCGTCTCTCACCTGGGGGATTCATTCAGAGTGGGAATGTGACAGGCCAGATGAAAAACTTTGGGACACTTGTCGCAGCAGAGCAGTTCTCCTCCGTTCTGACAGACAGCGCACCAGTCCTCATTAGGATCTTCTTCTGGCTCGGCTCTCTTTTCAGACTCTGGCTGCGATTGGGGCTGAGGACGCCTGTCTTTGGAGTCTGATCCAGGGGGTGGTGCTGGTGGGGAGCCCTTCTGCAGCTGCCGGGGATTAGACTGTGCTCCAGTGCTGCTATCTGGCAGGCTAGAGCCGACGCTGGACTGCACCTGTAGGTGTGAGAGAGTGAAAAAGGAGCAATGATTTTGAGGCGGAGCTAACATAAAATAGCGGCGGAAGCCAGTGGTATCCCTCAGCCTCCTAGCAGATGCAATAATCCTATGTCGGCTTTTTCTCAAGTTCTGGCATTCACAAACTTGGATGCTCACAATACCCCATCAGTCGTTTACAGATAAGGTTTAAAAATAAAAACATTTTAAATTTGATGCAAGCAACATGCTGCCAAAATCACCACTACTACTGTACTAATACTGCATCCCCGCTCCTTTGTGTTTGGGAAGTGAAACCACCAGCTGTGTTTTTGAGAGCAGTAATGTTTTCTCATAGTTATTTGATAAATGCTCAACAAGTTCAGGCCATTTTTGCCAAAGATTTTCCAATGGATGATAGGTCTGGACTGCTGATAGGCCAGTTTAACCTCCAACGTTTACTTTGGAGCCATGCTGTTGTAATATGAGCAGAATGCGTTTTAGGATTGTCTTGCTAAAATTAGGAAGTCCTAAAAAAATAGAAACCACATTTGTGCATTCACATGTCTGAGCATTATGCTTCTCTATACTGTCACACATTTTGGAATTTGAACTTTTCTCCAATGGTGAGCTGAATGCTTTCTCTATTCAGGACAGAAGACTTCTGGAAAAGAATTTCAATTCTTGATCTTTTAAAACATGACAAGTTTCCAAGCAGGGATGTGCGCATAAACTGGTAGCTTAAACGCTGCTGCTGTATATCAGTTTTGTCAGAATAAGCTGGCATCAAGGAGATCGAGGTTACTGCTCAGTTGAGTTGAGTGTTGCACATCCCAAAGTAACAAGTTATTGTAATCACTTTACATTTTCAGTAATGCAATAATGTACTAGATTCAGTAATTTTTGCAAAATTTACAATTATTTTCTTACTGGCATTGCAAAAGGTTCTCCAGTTATCTGCACTCGAGGCAAATAAAAAGCTTTTTCCTTCCTGCCCATTTGCGCTAAAGTCAGATGAAGTGCAACGGTCTACAGCGGATATATGGGCATTACTTTTATTTTTACTGCATGCAGAACAGATACAACTGTTTAATACTGCTAACAAAACTCAGTCTCTACAAGCAGCTCCACAAATGGCATGCTAACACAAAGCTATGTTAAATCTGAGTATATGCTGAACCCAGCCCGGCAGCCAGAGCCTGAACTTCAAAAGGTAAAAGCAGTGTTGAGCAGTTAGGCTTGAGTTATTATAGCCTGACTGCTACAGTGGGGCAAAAAAGTATTTAGTCAGCCACCGATTGTGCAAGTTCCCCCACTTAAAATGATGACAGAGGTCAGTAATTTGCACCAGAGGTACACTTCAACTGTGAGAGACAGAATGTGAAAAAAAAATCCATGAATTCACATGGTAGGATTTGTAAAGAATTTATTCGTAAATCAGGGTGGAAAATAAGTATTTGGTCACCTCAAACAAGGAAAATCCCTGGCTCTCACAGACCTGTAACGTCTTCTGTAAGAAGCTTTTCTGTCCCCCACTCGTTACCTGTATGAATGGCACCTGTTTGACCTCATCATCTGTATAAAAGACACCTGTCCACAGCCTCAACCAGTCAGACTCCAAACTCCGCCATGGCCAAGACCAAAGAGCTTTAGAAGGACACCAGGAAAAGAATTGTAGACCTGCACCAGACTGGGAAGAGTGAATCTACAATAGGCAAGCAGCTTGGTGTGAAAAAATCAACTGTGGGAGCAATCATCAGAAAATGGAAGACATACAAGACCACTGATAATCTCCCTCGATCTGGGGCTCCACGCAAGATCTCATCCCGTGGGGTCAAAATGATCATGAGAACGGTGAGCAAAGATCCCAGAACCACACGGGGGGACCTGGTGAATGACCTGCAGAGAGCTGGGACCAAAGTAACAAAGGTCACCATCAGTAACACACTACAACGGCAGGGAATCAAATCCCGCAGTGCCAGACGTGTTCCGCTGCTGAAGCCAGTGCATGTCCAGGCCCGTCTGAAGTTTGCCAGAGAGCACATGGATGATACAGCAGAGGATTGGGAGAATGTCATGTGGTCAGATGAAACCAAAGTAGAACTTTTTGGTATAAACTCAACTCGTCGTGTTTGGAGGAAGAAGAATACTGAGTTGCATCCCAAGAACACCATACCTACTGTGAAGCATGGGGGTGGAAACATCATGCTATGGGGCTGTTTTTCTGCCAAGGGGACAGGACGACTGATCCGTGTTAAGGACAGAATGAATGGGGCCAAGTATCGTGAGATTTTGAGCCAAAACCTCCTTCCATCAGTGAGAACTTTGAAGATGAAACGAGGCTGGGTCTTCCAACATGACAATGATCCAAAACACACCGCCCGGGCAACAAAGGAGTGGCTCCGTAAGAAGCATTTGAAAGTCCTGGAGTGGCCTAGCCAGTCTCCAGACCTCAACCCCATAGAAAATCTGTGGCGGGAGTTGAAAGTCCGTGTTGCTCGGCGACAGCCCCAAAACATCACTGCTCTTGAGAAGATCTGCATGGAGGAATGGGCCAAAATACCAGCTACTGTGTGTGCAAACCTGGTAAAGACCTATAGTAAACGTTTGACCTCTGTTATTGCCAACAAAGGTTATGTTACAAAGTATTGAGTTGTATTTTTGTTATTGACCAAATACTTATTTTCCACCCTGATTTACGAATAAATTCTTTACAAATCCTACCATGTGAATTCATGGATTTTTTTTTTCACATTCTGTCTCTCACAGTTGAAGTGTACCTCTGGTGCAAATTACTGACCTCTGTCATCATTTTAAGTGGGGGAACTTGCACAATCGGTGGCTGACTAAATACTTTTTTGCCCCACTGTATATTATTTACTTATATTTTCTTTGCATGCAAGACTTACCCTTTGCATTGTCTGGATGCCAACAATAGTTTTCAGTGAGTTGTCAATCAGATGCAGTGATTTTCACTACAGATTTGCCCGTTTGTATACTGTATAACTATACACTGTATTTATAATACTGTGTAGTCACAAGCATTCGGTGTCGATTCTCAGCTTTCTCTTATCCACAGACGGTTTATATTTGAAAAAGAATAACCACCTTTTTTGAAAATGGGGTGGTAATATGTCAAAGATCAATTTTTATTAAGTTTTAGGAATGATACATTTGGATCAAAATGGCAAATCTGTAAATATCCTAAGTTTATAAATGCCACTCTTACGAAACGGACTTCGTCGTCATCCTCAGGTTCGTCCTTTATGACAATAACAGGACCCGGAGAGGTTCTCCTTCGTCGCTTTAATGCAGGAGCTGATGGTGGCTCGGCAGTCTGCTTCCAAGAAGTCGTCCTTCAATACAGATTCCCACAGAGCAGTGTTTGATTTGTTTTTTAAAGAAAAAAAAAAAGAGGCTGCTATACATTTCACAGTTAATCCATGATCACAATAATAAACTACAGGATTAAGTAGCACTGTGACAGATGCTCTGCTCACTTCTTACCCTGTGCTTCTGTCTGAAGATGATGGTTTTGCCATGGGGGAATTCTGCCTCACTCGACCTTTAAAAGGAGGCAATTTTTTTTATTTGAAAATCATTCCCAAAATGGAGCTTTTAACTCAACTTCAGACCTTAAAAGCCATTTTTTGTAAATGAAAAGATCAATGTACAGATAATGACCTGCCATGTGATTAAGCATGGTTGTTTTGTCAGCAGTTGCTGAAGCTAGAATAGGAGGGAAGTTGGGTTTGGGTACAGAGACAGTGATGGAGGGGACCGATCCACCAGGTTCACTCCTCTTGAGGAAAGATGACTCTGGTAGGCATCTCTAAAGGAAACAACGCCAAACAAAGTTCAGTTATCAGCAAATGCTTTCACTTTCTGGACTCATGTTGTGTCAAACTGAAAATCTTTATGATGACGGTCCTACAAACCTGGTGCAGTGACATCTGTGTAGCTGCTCCAGACGTGAGAGGCTGTGGAAAGCGGGAAACACCCTGTGACCCATCTGTAGGTTTAGGGGGGAAGCTGGAGGTATGGATCAGATCTCTCAAAGACTATATGTAGAAAAGACAAGTTCAAAGAACACTTAAAAAACTTAAAGATTAAAAAAAGAAAGAAAAAAGGCATCAATTTGTCCCACTGTTTCATTTAGTAAAGGAAAAACAAACACTGATGTACTTAAATTTAACAAAACCTCACAACCTGACGTACCTGAGCAGCTGGGAAGCTCATGTTGTTAAGCAGAGATGATGTGGGGCTTCGAGGGTTGGGGTGGGAACTTCCATACCTGCGTCCTTGCTGTACCATGTTGGGGACACCTTGAGAGGGAGAGGAACCTCCATGGATAGGTCTGGTTGGTGGTGGGGGGCCAGGTAGCCTGACGTTTTGGTGCCAGGACCACGGGTTAGGAGGGGGCCCCCTGGGGTGCTGTTGGGAAAGCTTGTCAACCTTGATCAAAGGAGTAGTCGGCAAGATTAAAAGGCTACAGTATGTAGAAAAGTCCAGTAAGAATATCTATGACTACATTTCATTCTTAGGTAGCCAAGGACAGCTTGAAAGATCCCTTTACCTGCATCTGGAGCTGAGCGAGTGTGCTCTGTCGCTGCTGAGTTGAAAGTGAAAGAGCTCCAGTGGGTACTTCTGCTCTGGGACCTGTCTGGTGGTTGGTGATCGGTGGCCTACTGGGGCCTCTTTCTACTACCAGGGAACCTGCCCCAAAAAAGACAAAGTACTACATTAACCGAAGACGCAGAACTATTGTTTTTTTTAATTTATTTTTATTTTATTTCATGCAGTTTATGCCACCATCCCCAAAATATGGAACCTAAATAACCCAAAGAAGTCCACGAATGTTAATCAGTAGGATACAAAATGACTCAATATGACAACAGTCTGAACATCAGACTAATGTCACCATTTCTCAGATTGGATGATGGAGTGACTGAGGCAGCTCTTATGTGCTGATGGTCAGATAAACTGAAAAGTTGTGGTTTAAAAAATATTTAATCAGTCAAAGACATGTGAGAAAGTGGGTGTGGGAGTTACAGTAGTGGTCAGAAATTTACATATGGTTATCATGACCCACCGAGGCTTAGGACTGTCATAAACTGGAAACTGCTGGTCCACAGTGAAATGACTTTAACATTGCCGTGGACTGAGAGGGTGATGACCAAGAAAGAAACCTCTCCTCCAAAATCGACACCTTCAGGCTCAACTGAAACTTGCAGCTGTCCACGTGGACAACTTAGACGCTTTCTGGGGAGATGTTTTATGGTCAGTTTTATCTAATTGGCCTCAAAAACAAGGCGTATGTTTGGACTAGTAAAGATAAGGCTTTCATAGCAAAGAACACTGCAGCACTTGTCAAGCATGGTGGTTGCAGCATGATGCTCTGGGACTGTTTTGCTGTCAGTGTTACTGGTTTATTGTACAGATTGGTTAGAATACCAAAGGAGTAGGACTTTCCTACAAATTCATCAACTTCAACTCTGATCATCAGCTAGACCAGTGGTTCTTAACCTGGGTTCGATCGAACCCTAGGGGTTCGGTGAGTTGGTCTCAGGGGTTCGGCTGAGCCTCCGCCGTGACATGCACGGCTCATTTTGTGCACCAGTAAAAAACATATGTATGTCTTGAATTTGAAAAAAATCTTATTTTATTTTTCACTAAAGAGGGGTTCAGTGAATGCGCATATGAAACTGGTGGGGTTCGGTACCTCCAAAAAGGTTAAGAACCACTGAGCTAGACGGTTGAAATAGCTGGGTGCTCCAACAGGACAATCATCCCAAACAAGCCATTCCAAATCTGAAATGGAAAAAGCAGGCTAGCCTTAAGCTTCCCAAAGCCTCAACTAGGGCTGGGCTATATCATACCGTTCACGGTAATACCGGTGTAATTTTGGGCAACGCTAGGAAAATGAAATATCGCGATAGAATATGGGCAAAACGCGCATGCCTATGTTTACATACGCACATGGCGGTGACGCAGAATGAGAAGAGCGAAAGTGGATCGTTGAATGAAACGGATGAACCAGAATTGGTTTGTAAAAATGCTGCAACTTCAGTGGTGTGGAACTGGTTTAGCTTTAGTCCGTCAGATACACAACAAAGCACTATTTTTGGTAGCGCATGCTAGCGGGCCGTCGTTATTACCGTGTTGTTTGGAAAATACGGCACACTTAAAATCAATCCTTTGATTTTTCTGAAAATCGACAGTGCCCCTTATAATCCCGTGTGCCTTATGTATGAATTCTGGTTGTGTTTACTGACCTCGAAACGATTTTATGTTGTACACTGCGCTCGAAAATCTGTCAAATGTTTTAGTACGACTTTGCTAAGCTACGAACCCGCACCGCTTGATGGATTGTCGGAGCATTACGGCTATCGTAGGCAGGAGCCTCGCGGAGTGATACGTAATGTGCTTCAACATAATATTACCGTATTGTGTGTGTATAACCTCTTTTTAAGTTTTGTGGATATTATACATGGTTATGCTGAGGATATGTCGGCCAATTTCCACTGGAAATGCCTTTTGGTTAAACTGTCAGCAAGGAATTTGCATTTGCACTGTTACATTTTATATAACTTTAATGCATATAAAAAACAGCTGCTTGTTTAAGTGAAAATACATTGATGGGGTTTTTTGCACTAATAATAGTATTTTGTCTAGTGTCAATTATATCGTCAGTTATATTGTTATCGCATCGTGATAAATATTTTTTGTCATATCGCCCTGCTCTACCCTCAACTATACTGAAAATTTGTGTACTATGCCTAAAGGCCGGGCCCTGTGCCATGAAACGAACCAATTTAAACGTCATATAACAATTTTGCCAAAAACAGTTGTCAAATATCCAGCCAGAATTACGCCAAAAACTTGTTCAAGCTTCTGGTTGAGATGCAACTTCTTAAGGGACATTTAACCAAATGTTAGTGGGGGGTGTTTATATGTATTTAAGTCTGTATCTATGCCCAGTGTAGTTCAGAGAAAATCCAGAATAAATTCAAACTTCTTTTTTTCCCTAAATCGTTAAAGACGGATGCTGTACGAATCATTGCATCCTGCAAAAAGAACAGTTCAAAGAAATCATCAAAACAAAAATTACCAGTACAGTCCATGTAAACTTCTGACCACAACTGATGTAGGTTCATGCACGTGCATCAGCAAGATAACAAATGACTCAATACAATAATGTTAATCTTATGCAACATTTACCCAACCTAAAAATTCTCCACTTTTGAGTGTGGGGGTTGCAGGTCATTACATTTGTTTTTGTCCTTATATGCTTAAGCTGTGCAGAGACTTTTATAAAATATATTTACAGCCACGTCTCCACGTTTATTTTTTAACCAGTTGTCTTGATGTATGCTCAATCATCCAGGTAAGTAAATCATAAAAGGTTGAATCTGTACACTAGTTGCTCTGTTGTTGTCAGGCAGCTGACAGTAATTAAATACGACATACTATAACTGACTATCTTAATTTATTTGGCACGTCTGGTTTTTAAAGAAAGGGAGCAAACGATTGTCAAGAATTAGGACCATTCATTCATGATCATCATCATCATCAATGTAAGAGCCAATTAAAGGTTAATTTTATTGGTACTGGTAAAATGATTAGAAGAGAAATATACATGTTTGATGTTAAGAATATAATTTCTAGTTAATTTCAAAATACTGTTTTGTTAAAGGTATAGAATATAGAAGTGCGACATTCTAATGCGCTTTTTAGTATTTTGGGCTTCCGGCACACTGTAATTACGTAGTTGGGGAGTCGGATAAGCTGGAAGCAACACAGTTTTTTGACCGAGTCTTGCCATGTAAATTAAAAGCTTCAATAAACATCTTTTTTGCAAGAAAAGTACCTGGACTTGCTCGCGTTTCAAATGCATGTTGCCGGACTGACTCCTAAAGGTGGTACAGAAGAGTGAAATAGAGACGGAGTGCCGCCACTACAATCAAATATGAAAATAAATGTGAGATGAAGGTTCTATGATTACCATAGCTGTAAATGCATAAAATGTATAACAATCACTTTCAGCACTGATAAGCATAACTGAATTTGAACTTTTAAAAACATACAAAAAAAAGCATCAGTAAATTTGTTGAATAAATAACACTAATGAGCAAAGGTACACATAAAATTTGGAGTTATTTCTGTTATCAAATGCTTGACCATAGAACAACCCAGTCATAACCTTTCTACTGTAGGGTCTTTGCCTCATGTTATAAAGTGTGGAGATCGGGCACTATAAAAATGGATTTGAATTTTTAGGGCCCACATGATCCTTTCAAATGTGCTGTTCTGCAGCCAGTTAGCTTTTGTTCTTGCTACCATCAGTATCCATTGCCTCTTATACATGTGAGCAGCTGACAGCCTTACCGAGGTCTACATTTGTAGCCCAGAAACCGGAGCGACACTGGAATCGAACTGAGCTCTGAGGGACGATGGAGGGACTGCAGTGTGCTCTCATCAGATAATGGATCTGGTAAAGAATCTAGGAGGAGGAGAAAAAGACAGGGACATTTTAAGGTCACTGAGATTACCAAGTTTTGCAGATAATATTACATATAAGAAAAATTACTAAAACAAGTAATAGCTACAATGTACTTTATAGTGTACAGTAATCCACATTGCTGTTTGATGCTAAATGTTACACACCAGTCTCTTGCAGTAGAGCAGAGCTGTCCCGCTGTGGCTAGCTGTGGCCCATTTGGTGAAGCTAATGACGTGGTCTAGGTGCCTGCCTAGAGAGTTGACTTCTTCCTGCTGCTTTTTCAAACCCAACTCATGGTCCTTAGTTAAAGCCTGGGGGGAAAATGTGTGAGTTTATTTAAAGAAAATAAAAGAAAAATTAAAAGAAACCCAAACATCACTACACCTAAAGAAATCAGGTCACACGTACCTCAAGCTGGTTAACCAGAATCTTTCCCTTCCTGTTGATCTCCATTATCAAGTTACAGATGGACTTCTTTATTTCATTAGTTACAGCTTTCCGATTTTCCTCAACTTGCTGCAGTCTGTGAAGTGAAATTCATATAATGCTCACATTAATCTGGATTTTATTTCAGTCTAATTTTTAAGGGACTTTATTATGCTTTTTCTTTTCCACATGTTAATTTTAAACGATCAGGTCATCGTGTATGCCAGATAAGCTCCAGATTTAAACAGTGTTTTCTACTCTTGACTCTACGCAGGTGGATGTTGTTAATATGGCCATCTCAAGCACACAGAGCTGGCTGTGAGCACAGCAGCCCCACCCAACTGCTGTTTACAAAGCGCAGCCAATCAAAGGAAGGATGGTTTAAAGGGAAACTTCTAATTTTAGAAAGCGGATCAACTGAGAGTCCGCATTGAGGCCCAGGAAAAGTTAAATAAAGATGACTTGAAACAGCAAGTCACGTAAAGCTACTGGAGTCCAATCCAAGAATATAAAACAAGTGGAAATCCTTTTTAATTTAATTAAAACCAAAATCCTAAATTCATACAGCTCAATTTTCCACTTCAATATTTTTTTATGGCAAAACGCTTTATATCTGCAGCGGAGCTAAAACAGGTTCTCTGATCAAGCTCCAGCTGTGCAGGGTAAATTTACCCGCCGTTGATGCAGCTGGATACTTCCTCGATGGCTTTTCTTTTCTCTTGCAGCTGCTGCGTCATGGTCTCGAGACACTGCCTGTGGTTTCTGTATGCATCCTCTAAAAACTGGTAGCTAAACACAAAGATGGTTAAGCATGAATAATCAGGTACAAATAGACACCTGTTATCAAACATCACAACATGGAAAAATTGTGTGTTTAAAAGCTGTGGCGGGCTTACCCACAATGCACTTAACTGTGCTGCAACACCATTGTCTTAAACAGCTATAAACCTACTTTGAATAGAGAAATACATTCTCCATACTTGTGATCCTTGTGCTTAAGGAGCTGACAGTCTCGGCAGGTAAGTCGGTCACAAGTCTCACAAAACAGCTTCAGCGGTTCCTGCTTGTGGATGTCACAAAAGACGGGCCTCTGCGTGGAGAGGCTGACAGCATCTGGTATATAAACAAGGAGGGAAGCGTAACGTCACGGATCAGGAACGTCACAGAGAAGAATCACCATGTTAATAATTACAGGAAAAACAGGTGGCTTTCCAGGAAAGAAAATACCTGGAGACATCTCCTCCTTCTGGCGTATGGTGTGGTCCCTGGTAAACTTAACCCTCTGGTGTGCCTCAATGCACGTGACACACAGAAACTCCACACACTCCACACAGTAACCTGTTGCCTCTGTGTTGTCGTCACAGCTCATGCACACCTTTAAAGACAAAAAACCAATGGAAGGGTAAAAATAAAATCAGTTGTGTAGTTACAGGAATGTGGTATCACAATAAAATCAAAGCTCAGGGAAAGGAACAGCTCAGGTTATAAGCTCAACGACTAACCTGCGTGGTTTTCTCCACAGTGCTGCTTGGCACCTCGGCAGAATCCTTTACAAAGAAATTGTCCAGCACATCCATGTCCCAGCACTCTTGTCTGCATACTGGACATCGAATGCCCACCACTGGAGTGAACACAGACATTACTAAAGACATTAGCTCAAAAAACACTATACGAAACACGGCCACTTAAAACAAAGCTCATCCCTCAGACTGCTCTAAACACTCCATTTCAGACAGTCTGGTTCTACTCTTGATTTTCTCCCTTTATTTACAGGATAATGCAGAACTGCATGAGATCTATATGACGTCTAAATAATACTGTAATGAAAACTCTTTTAAATCAACAGATTGTAAAGGTCGTATTATCAGCGCTAATTAAGCCTGTTTCAAAAACAGAAAGAACAGTTTGAAACTGCTGCAGAGAAATTGAGATGACACAGTGGACTTCTAAGGAGTCAGAAATAAATCAAGCATAACTAAAACAAATTTTTCTGCTCAGGAATGTAAACAAATAGCTGTGATTTGGCATCTAAATCAAAAAATAATAATGCCTGTTTTTTGTAAAATTTGAAAATTCATCCATAACAAGAAAAATTATATTTCAGCAATAACAATATAATTTTGAGTAAAGAGCGTACGCATACTGGTGGATACTGGTGGATTTACAGAAAGATTAAAAAAATGATTTTGGTAATTATTACTACTGTTAATTTACAGCAGCTGTGGCATAAACTTTACATTGGGCGATGGGCTAATAAATTAGTTAAGCACTATATATATATATATATATATGTTAAAAAATTTAATAGTAATGATTGCATTTTTATCTTTTAAGGCTTGTAGAAAGAGCCATTTCAAATATAGGGGGCTGAAATTTAAAAATCAGATATGTTAAAACATATGAGGTGTATTTATACCATGAAGTTTATTGTGATACTTCAAAAAAATAACAATTTCAATTAGACTTTTCTAAATAGACTTTGTCTCTAGTAGTAATATTTCCAAAACTTGTGATAATGTTCTTCCCTACTTTCCTAAAATGAATTTTAAAAATACTCATATTTTTATATCACTTGTTTATTGTGTTTTTTTTATTTTTTGGAGTATCACGATAAACTTGGAACTTTTTTGTTGCCATTTTCAAACTCTCATATCTTTAAGACATGTTAAAGTGTGCAGCATAATGCTGGAGATTATCAATCTGTAGTAGCTGTTATCCATTTCAGTGTATGTGTGTGCGCATGTTTGGGGGAGCGGGCACAGTTGTCAGTCCTAGAGATGACAGCAGGACCAACAAACCTTTTAACATCATTGGCTAGAGGCTGGAGTGGAGAGACAGCAGGAGTTGAGTCAATAACTCCTGCCGTGAGTCAATAAGGGACAAAGGATCACAGAAAACTGCTCTCCTTTATGGACATGGACTGTTCTCCATACTGATGCCCGATTTAGACTAGACCCCTTTTAACTCCACGCAGTAACCTCCCACCTAACCCGCTGTGCGCCTCCCGATAAATCTAACATTACATGACTACACAGTAATTTGGGGGAATTGATGTGGAATAGCGCACACATAATCAAAACGTCATGATTTGCTTATCACAGACAAACTTTATCTGTGAGCCAATTTTCCTCACATGACTTGCTGTTGTCAACTTGGCCTTGGGTGTCGCGTCTTGGGTCGGCACTCATGAAGGGGGCAGGTAGGCACCTCCTGCAGAAGGAGTGGAGACACGGCAGGAGTTTGGGCTCCCTGTTGTGAAAGCTCAACTTGCAGACAGGACACGTATCCATGAGCCCGAACGTGGCTTGCTGTTTCAGTCTCTCTTCTTCCGCTGGTAAACTTTCTGCCTCGTTTTCCACGATGATGACAATGTCGTCGTTTTCAGCAGTTTCGGCACTTTCGTCCATTGTCTCAGTCGCTACAGCTACCCGAGCTTTTCAATCAGTTAATCAACACACTTAGCGTTACAGTCGAAAACAAAGAATAGCTTTTTATTCCTCTGACTTAAAGAAGATAAATATTAAATGAAAGGCGCTTATTACTGCATTAAAGCCAAGGTTCATTCATGCTTCGCGCAGTATTGCTTAACCGTACAGCAGCTTTAGTTAACTAAAGTGCATTTCTGTCCTTTAGGGAAGCTACGTTAGCATCGTAGCCTAGTTTTACTGTGCATATGCTAAACGCGTAAAAAAACACTTCATGGTCTGTGGCTGGTCTTATCAAAACAACAGAAAGATAACCGCACACAGTAAATTATTGATTTAAACAAGGCTACACATACTGTGTTCTAAAGCTCACATATTAGCAGGGATTGTCGACTGTCTGTGTATTCGCAGCTAAAAACACATACCATGTAATACCCACACGGCACCGCGTTATTTTAACGCGTTTACGGTGTCCTGGTGAGGACAAACTACAAATGGAACGACTTGATATTTTAACGAGATATTATGTGGCTTATATTAACCCTCTACTGCATAGCTTTGCCCTGAGGCAACAAACCACATTTTCATGCCTTACAGTGGCCCTTTAAACAAACAAACAAAAAAATATTTTTTATAATTTTTGCTCAAATAATGCTACCAGGCACATATCTTTCCAATAAAATGATGAGTTGAAGGTGGGGAAGACCCCTTTCTACAAGCTGCACTCCATGAGAGACATCTCCATTAGGAGGCAAGATAAAGATAACTATTTTACATGTTTATAGTGAAATAAATGTATATAAAAATACTTGTATGTGCGTGAATATGTTAAGAAACATATTTGATTGTTTGTTCTACTTTTTTTTAAATTTATTTATACAGTAAAACTGTTAATTTACATTCGTTGACTCAAGGCAACACTGTGCAGTTAGCCTAATTTTTTTCAGGCAATATAATGCATTAGCATATGTGTGTAGAGATGTGTTTGTGTGCATTTATATGATCATAGTCAATGTTTTTTACTTTACAATCTACTCATAATTACAGGACATGGACGTAAAAACATTTTATGGAAGGAAACCAAGGGAATGTGCACTTTCTGTCCTCAGAAAACCAAACATTGCATATATGTTCACTTTCTCTCCTCAGAAAGTGAGGACAATGAGCTATCATAGAGTGACAGTGAAGTAGAGGAGTGGGTCCCTGAATCAGGTTTGACGGACACTTAGGAGCTCAGGGGCAATGTTCCCTCTAAGCTGCGCAATTGCGCACTGTTGGCACGGTCTCTGCGCAGAGAAAATCTGCGTTCCGCACACAAAAAAATTCTAACCTGAATTGAAATTAAAGTAAATATGTGCCGACACCGGTGTTTTAGCTAGCAAAGCGGCGTGGCTGATGTGGAGTGAAGCCACATTAATGACAACGTGTACAACATTTGTAGATGTGAGCAGGACAGACGGAAGAAGTAACGGAAAAACTGTGGACTTTATACCAGTTTTTAAATTGTGTTGATAGGCCACGTAAAACCAGAGTTATGATCAGATATATGCAATGTTTGGTTTTCTTCCTGAATATTATCGTTGTTTATATTTACTGCAGGAAGAAACGGTAAAAACGGCGTTTTATAAGGAAAACGCTTGAAAGCACTCTCCACCTGTGAGCAAAAACACCAAAAAACCCACCCTACCCTTTCCTATTGGTCGAAAAATGTACCATGTCGACCAATCAAAACATGGAATTTAGTTGTTAAGAAACGGGAGGAAGTTTTAGGAGTGACGGCGGTGTTTTGAGATGTGAGAGATTTGCAACGTTTAGCACAAAACTTGTGTAGTTAGTGTGTGGTGTAGTCAATAGTTTTGTTGTGTGTGTCAGAACAATGAGGCGACAGTGATACATCTCCTGTTGTCAGGCCTGCAGGTATCAGGCTGTTGTTCTCCTTTATCTCATAGTGGACAGAAATTATTTTTGGAGTGGCACAAATAATTTGTGTGGCATCAAATTTGATGCAGAACAGCTGATTGTTCTGTAAATAGTTTGAAATGTTTGTTTAAAAAACCGCCTTGGCTGCATTCTTAGGTAAACAGCTGCAAAAATCTTAGTTGTTTGCAAAACTCAGTAACTTTTTTGAACAAGTAACTATATAATTAACTGCCCAGCATTGGTCATTATATACTGTATTTTGCAGACAGAGAGTTACAGGACTCTCTCCCAGACCACAGACTCATAATACAAGTTAGAGCTTTATTTTTTAAAAAAAAAAAAAAAAAGAAGAAGAAGAAGAAGAAAGTTGTCTTTTCAAAATTGGAGTTCAAGTTATTTTTACTTCCAATGGTGTTAACATACTACACAGGTCATGAACAAGATTTTTTTTTTAAAATTTTCATTGTAAGTGGGCTAAAGCAGTTAATTAAAAGTAGTCTAACAGAAATGTAAATGCTGTAATTTTATTATTTTAATGAATCATGTAACTTGGATGGATTCGACGCTGGCGTGACCACAGTGCACACGTCTGCTGTCGCTCACAGTGGTCCATGAGATCGCTCAGGGAGTTTGTGTGTTCGCTCAGACACATGAAAAATTAGAGGGAACATTGCTCAGGGGTCAGTTGGTAAAGTAACTGTGTGTGTGTTGGTGTGTGTGTGTGTGTGTGTGGTCGTGTATTACTTATTGTTGTGGGGACACAAATTTGTTTACACACTCACATTGTGAGGTCTCGCCTACTTTATGGGGACAAATTGCAAGGTAAATCATTCAATTTTATGGTGAAGGCTTGAGTCAGGGTTAGGGTAAGGTTAGGTTTCAGATAAGGTCAGGGTTAGGATTAGGTTCAGGCAGGGACTTGTGATGGGAAGGGTCAGGATAAGTTTCCAGGAAATGAATGTAAGTTGATGTAATGTCCCCAAAAGTGATGGAAACACAACGTGTGTGTGTGTGTGTGTGTGTGTGTGTGTGCGTGCGTGCATGTGCATGTGCATGGGGTTAGGGTCAAATGTTGGATGTATTTTGGTGCTTTATTGTTCTGTGAAATGTTTACATTGTTTATTTGTTGCTTATTTATTTGTTCATCCTTGTTGTGCTTATAAAACTTATTATAGAATAACTTGGTGTTTGACTACCCTTGTCGCACAGTGTTGCCTTGAAGCAACAAACCAATATCTGGTTGGGGATGGGGGGCAGGGTGTCAAATTTTATGATTGATATATTATTAGGGACCCTAAAGCTCCCCCAAAATAGGGAGAAATATTTTTTTCCCCAAAAATTCAAAAAAGTCATGCAGTAGAGGGCTAACATGGCAAGTTACATTTAAAGCTAATCTATTACTGTTATTATTGTTTTTATTGAAAAAAAGATTAGTATAAGTATTAGTATAAATTAATATAATTTCCAGGTCAATCATAAATCAAAGACTTTTTTGTACAGTTATTATTATAGTATTGTATAATAATAATGGATTGGATTTATATAGCGCTTTTCAAGGCACCCAAAGCGCTTTACAATGCCACTATTCATTCACTCTCACATTCACACACTGGTGGAGGCAAGCTACGGTTGTAGCTACAGCTGCCCTGGGGCAGACTGACAGAAGCGAGGCTGCCATATCGCGCCATCGGCCCTTCTGGCCAACACCAGTAGGCGGTAGGGTAAAGTGTCCTGCCCAAGGACACAACGACCAGGACAGAGAGCCCGGGGATCGAACCGGTGACCTTCCGGTTACAGATCTCTTGGAGATATATCTTTTATATACCTATATAAATGCACCAGGCACGTGCAGAGGGGGGGGCTAGAGGGGCTTGAGCACCCGCCCCTTTCCTGATGGGTGCCCAAAGTGCCCTTTTGTTGAGGCAACTTTTTTTTTTTTAAATTATTTTTTTTTTTTAATGTGTGTGTGCATGCGGAGTCCTGTCTGTGCCCCTCAACAATAATATTTAACTATTAATCACAGCTTTGCTAAATAAAAGGATCTGGCTTGCATCAGTCACATGATCACATTTAACCAATGAGCGCCAGAACTGCCAGTTCTGCCTTGACGGCAGAACGCGCTGGTTACGAGCCGGGAACGAGCTCACAAAGAGCACGCGCATTTTTTGCGGTCCGGAGCTGTAGGAGAAACACAAGTTAACTCAGAGACACAGACTTACTATATTTCTTCCATACAGACTGATGCGACAAAACCAGTAAGTAGGTGTACAGCGTACACTGTAGTGTACAGCACACAGGAGTATTAGCTTATTACGTACACGTTGGTAAGTTGTCTTGTTGCAACTGACGAACTGAAACAAACGAGCGTGCTGTGTGTGCAACAGCGCGGCAAACATTACCTGTCCTTTTATTAACTGCACATGTAGTGCTGGTCATAGCTGCTGGCTACCTGTGTAAGGCTGTCATGGGTCTGTAGCTCTGTCACCGTTTTAGGGAACATATTTAGTTTTAAAGTAAGTTTCCGGGCTTTTCCTGCCTTTCTGGAAGGATTATATTTCACTAAAAAACGATCTAATATGCATGTCCACATAATTATGCATTATTATAATTATAATATATTAAAAAACACAAGCTGTATTTTAAAGAACATACATTAAGAAACAGATTATATTAGATTTATATTTTAAATAAGACAAAATTTGGTTTTTACAGCAGTAAAATGATTGTATCTCTACAGTTTAAAAAAGCTTTCCCCCTGCACAGAGTGGATAGTGAAACAAATGGAATCATAAATACATTATTTCATATTTATTACTTCCCCCTCCTCATTGCTTTATTATTGTAGCTCTAGTAATAAATAATAATGTAAGGATTCTGGATCAGCACCATGATGCCCATGGTGTATACAGTATTCTGAAGAAGGTCTAAAATGTCACTGTGTGTGCGTGCATGTGTGTGTTTTATTTAGATGGATTAAAAAAATATATATTACTCATGATATAACATTGTCCAGACATGGCTCGTAAGGACATGTGGAGGGAACAGTAGGCGCTGTGTGAGGCTACTAAAGGCAGTGCTATAACATTTTTCTGTCATCATTTTATTATAGATTAAGTGCAAGAGTTGTTAGGTGTGGATAATTAGATTATAGTTTATTGCAATAGCAAGTTGTGCCTTGTTCTCAGATAGACAGCAAGTGGAGAGTGATATATGAAATGATGGGATGGATGGAAGAAGAGAAACAAAGAGTGATTCACAGGCAGAGCCTAAATTATTTCTCACAGTTTTTTTGTTGCCTTATGATTCCAAGTGCTGTCACCAATCTTTGCATTTTGTTATTATCTCATGACACTTGTTTAATCAGCTACCATCTCTCCTATGGACTTTTTAATGTCTACAGTCTCAGATCAACACAGCCCTGCCCTTCCCATATTAGATTCTTGATGAACGTGTGTTGTTGTTATTCAGCCTGGTTCAATGTGCCCCTTTTTAACTTTGAGCACCCGCCCCTTTAAACCTCTCTGCACGGCCCTGAAATGCACCATAGGGGGCTTGGGGTGAAACAGCATTTCGGTACACTGTAAACTGTGTATACTCATGTATTGACAATAAAGCTCTTGAATCATGAAATACTTTTCAATACTAGGTAGATGGGATGTACCACTATGAGGGTGGAGTGGAATAGTCCCGTTGATAATACCCTTTAATTTCCCTCTCACCTTTTGGCTTTCAATACCGTGTCACCTGAAGAACTGATAAATTCTGGAGTAGATAAATTCAGCGTAATCCCATTATCACTGCCAGCTTTCACCAGTATCTGAAATCTTAATCCAACAGATAATATAGCACATAGTATAGCATTTTAGTCTCATTCATGATGATCAGATAGCATGTTCACTTTTGTTTGTAATTGTTTGTCTTGGAGTCCGGTTGCTCATGTTTTCATGAGCAATCGGTTGAGCAACAGTTGAGGCACTTTGCATTTGGGAGGAGTTTCTGGCCAAGTAGGAAGCAGAGGAGCCAGCCTCTTAGACAGTATTCAAAAGTTCGAGTGAGTGCACAGTGTCAGACATTAAGATCGTCAAGATTGACCTTTGTAACAAACATTTTTGTTAAACATGGAATTGACAGCAGAAAGTCACTCCATTCCCCTATCTGACGGAAACAGCATACCCTTGATAGGACTGGGAACTTATGCAAATCCCCGCGAGGTAAGATTCATGATTTAATTGTATATTGTATATCGTTGTGCATGTGTCACGAAGCAAAAACTAAATGAATAAATAAAAAATAGTGGTAGGATTTTTTGTTTGTTTGTTTATTGCTGTGACTTTTGAGTGCTTATTATATTATTATTATGGTTGTTGTTATTTTATTTTATACTATATATTACTTCCAGTACTTCTTCTTCTTTTCTTTTTTTTTGACAGACTCCTAAAGGAACTACATATGAATCTGTCAAAATTGCGATCGAGACGGGCTACAGACATATTGATGGAGCATTGGTCTATTACAATGAACACGAAGTGGGGCAAGCAATAAGGGACAAAATAGCAGATGGAACTGTGAAAAGAGAGGACATCTTCTATTGTGGAAAGGTTTGCAAAGCATACTTGTTCGTGTGAGCCTCTCCTGTGCGCCTTGACCGTTGAACTTTTTTTTCTTTGTTTTTTTTAGATAACATGTATAGGGGGTTCAATAGTACGGTGGCCCCTAGAGACAAAGCAGGCAAAAACTCCAAAACACTTGCAAACTCCAAAACCCCTTACAAACTCCAAAACACTTGCAAACTCCAAAACCCCTTACAAACTCCAAAACACTTGCAAACACCAAAACACTTGCAAACACCAAAACACTTGCAAACGCCAAAACACTTGCAAATTCCAAAACACTTGCAAACTCCAAAACACTTGCAAACGCCAAAACACTTGCAAACACCAAAACACTTGCAAACTCCAAAACACATGCAAACTCCAAAACACTTGCAAACGCCAAAACACTTGCAAACTCCAAAACACTTGCAAACTCCAAAACACTTGCAAACTCCAAAACACTTGCAAACGCCAAAACACTTGCAAACACCAAAACACTTGCAAACTCCAAAACACATGCAAACTCCAAAACACTTGCAAACGCCAAAACACTTGCAAACTCCAAAACACTTGCAAACTCCAAAACACTTGCAAACTCCAAAACTCCTTACAAACTCCAAAACACATGCAAACTCCAAAACACATGCAAACCCCAAAACACTTGCAAACCCCAAAACACATGCAAATTCCAAAACACAACGGAAGTGCTCCAGGACGCTAGGGGCAGTGTTGAGCTTTTGTTACCTAGTAACTACACAAGCCAGGAAGTACCAATGACCGGATTTGGGCTGTATCCCAATTCAGGGTTCGTGTCCAAATTCATGGGCTGCATCCTCCTGAGGCCGCATTTGTAGACCAATTACGTCACAGCGACGCGCTGAAGGCTGTCCAAATTCGTAGACTCCTCCGAATGCAGCCGACAAATGCGTCCTCCTTTTCCCCGAATTTGAAGGATGGGTCGGGTGTGTCCTTCGTGGCCTCCCATATCCCAGAATTCATAGCGCGGCCCAGCCAAACTCCAGTTTCCAATAATGGCGGCCTCTACTAAGTTTTAAAATTACTCATACTAATCTTTCTGGGTCACAAAATAAACTTTTAACATATTTTCAGGCAAGAAAGTAGGTGTGTAAACATCAAATATCTGCTCGGTTTATCAAGATATCGCATATTTGCAAAAGTGCTTCGACGTTTTCGGAGCACCTGCTACCCACCAGCTCGATAGCTAGCCGGGAGCTCGAGGGTCACTGAAGCCGCCGAGAACGGCACAACTCCCGGCACACCATTTTCAGATCACCGTGGAGTTTCGCTACTCAAGTTAAACGTAATATATACCTAAAAATGTTATTGTTGGGCTTTTTTCAGTGTTTTATTTGTGCGTGAGTAAATCAGTTTGGCTGAGATTAAAGTTATTAGATTAGATTAGATAAAATAAAACTTTATTAATCCCCCGGTCGGTTCCTCCGGTATTTTCACACAGCTGAATAAACGTCTAACAGAAAACTGAAGTGTGAGACGGTCGAGAATTTACGCCAGTGTCCTGTTATATTTTAGATAGCAAGGAGCAGACGGCCGAGTTTATTAAACTCCACCGAGACAGCAGTGATGCTAATCAGAAGGCTAGACCGTCCAATTTCCCCAGCCGTTTACTTCCGGCCTACCCGACCTTCTGAGGACCCGGCCCACGTAGACCGCGAAGGCCGGGTCCTCAGGAGGATGCAGCCCATGAATTTGGACATGACCCCTGAATTGGGACACAGCTCCATACAGACAAACTTGCCGTTTATTTTGCAAATCGAGCTCAACACTGCCCCTAGCATCCTGGAGCACTTCCGTGGTGTTTTGGAATTTGCATGTGTTTTGGAGTTTGCATGTGTTTTGGAGTTTGCAAGTGTTTTGGAGTTTGCAAGAGTTTTGGAGTTTGCAAGTGTTTTGGAGTTTGCAAGTGTTTTGGAGTTTGCATGTGTTTTGGAGTTTGTACGTGCTTTGTCTCTAGGGGCCACCGTACAATAGGACACAAACATTTTTCTTCCTTCTTTTCAAAAATGGACATGGAAGTTGAACAGTGCATCTACAAAAAACCACCAGAGTTGGCAAAAGTACACACATTCTGTACTTAAGTAGAAGTACATCTATTACTGTTCAAAACTACTCCAGTAAAAGATGAAGTACTGATTCAACTTCTTTACTCAAGTAAAAGTAAAAAAGTACAGGCTGTTTAGTAGCTGTTTGGAGGACATTTCTATTTCTGTGCAAAGCTAATTGAACCTTGGGCTATGTTAACACAATGATAAAATAATATTAGTAGATGGGAATACAAACTTCAGCCTAAGTTTTTTCCAATCTAAGTTTACTAGCTTGAATCTGAAGAAAAAGAAGTAAAATAAAAAATAATATCAGTCAATAGATCTAAGAATCATCAGCTAAAATTCATATAAATCTCTGCTACACTTGATGTAGAACTCATGCAAACTCATGAAACCACAGTCACTGTGCACCAGTCACACACTCTTCTTTACTTTAAACCCATCACAGTACACCAAACTAATCTCTAGAGTATTTTCATGTAGTCTTTAAATAGCCTCAGTTTGATTTGCATGTATCATAATATGTAAAAACACAATGTCGGCTCACAATGACAAAAATCTGTTAACCTCTTAAGCCCCAAGCCTACCTGATCTCCTGCTTTTTGCCCCCGTATCAGGGGGCGTTGGGGCTTAAGAGGTTAAAGCAAATCCGTTAAGGCAAAAGTAACGAGCCTGTTTTACTACTGAAGTGCAGTATAGAAAATTGTATAAAATTGTAACAAATATTTGTACTTTGTTACTTCCCACCTCAAGAGACAACACTTGATAAAGTTCAGTGATGCATAAAGATCATCATGACTTTTAGAACTCAAACAACAAGTTCCATTAACCCTTTAAGACCTACCATAGAACCAAGTCCGCCAGAGCTTATATTATATTTTTACATGCTGTAGTGCCATTTTTGGGAGCATTTCAAGTTGCTATACATCAATACAACCATTATAGCCCAGATTTTAATAATATGTCTGCATTAAGTGCATAGTAATTACATAAATTGCAAAAAAGTGCAATAAACTACAAAGAAATTGAAAATCGTTTTTGTTTTTTTAACATATATTTCTAGTTAGAGAAATTTAAGAGGCTTATCCCTCAAAACTGTAAATACAAAAAAGTTGCACAAAATAGTTTCCCACCACAGGAAATTTATTTTGAGTTTCTTCATAGTTTTATTTTTGAAATACACCAATTTCTATATACTGCAGGAAAAACGAAAATAAATATTATAATGCAAATTTGCAAAAAAGCAGCATATGCATCAAAATAAACTATTTCCAGCAGTGCAATATGAGTCCTAAACATCCCAGAAACGACACAGAAAGTCATAAAGTCAAAGATTTTAAAAACACCAGTATAGGCTCATGAGGCCCTGATGGTAAAAAAACTACATTTACGCGAAAATGACGTCACTTCCGGGTTTCGGGCAGGTCATGGCGGACATGCGATAGTTCGCGCTGACGTCTATTCCAACATAGGAAGTGTTACTAACAGCTGATCGGATCGGCAAAGCGTGTTTCTGGAATATTATGTTTTTGTTGCTGCAAGTGCTTTTTATGCAGTTTTTGCAAAGCTATATGTGGAAGGAAACCGTGACCTAGGACAAGCGGATGGCATAAGATGTAAGTACAACTCCTCCGGTTTGATATGCAAAAAAAATTATTGCGCTAGCTTACGTGGTTGCAGTGCTACCGGGATTTAAAAATAGTTACGCAAAACAGAGCGTGCCCGCTCCGACCGGCTTTAAAGGGTTAATAACAAATCCACAAAATCCTTATGTAGGTTATTCAGGGTGAAGCAGGTTGTTTTTCTTCTGATTCATTGAAACAAATCCAGCACTATGACGGCATGCACAGGTTTTGGTTGCACCATTCCTAGCATGCATGTTTCTAGATGAGCTTTAACATCTATATCGAGAATGCATGAAAAATGCGTTTAGCAGAATTTCTCTGGGTGTAATTGTTGATGCCAACAAAAAATTGAAAGTTTAAAAATGTGTGGTTTTCCTGTCAAAAATGGTGGCCAAATTGACAAAAAAGTACAACTCCTTTAGTTATTTTAAAGTAAATAACTAATAATGCAAATAAGAAAAAAAGCCAATCTGAATATTATACCAATATTATTTCCCTGAACCACAAGAAAATAAGGAAGATAAAGTAAGTACATTTTGATTTGTACAACACCTTTCGAGACAAACATTACAAAGTCCCTCAAGGCAAAAGTTAACCAAAAACGAGTCTAAAATGCGTTTTGCCTGTGAGAAACTTAAAAGGTATGGATAACATACAAATCGATAACATATTCATTTTGATGACTTACCTTTGAATCTTTAAAAAACAAATGCTGAGGTTTGTAGCTTTTTTCTACATTTGTTAACTTTTCTTCTTTTCTTTTGAAGTTGTGGAACACATTTCATCCACCCGAGCTAGTACGACCTGCTTTAGAGAAAACCCTGACGACATTACAGCTGGATTATGTTGACCTCTATATTATAGAACTGCCCATGGGTTTCAAGGTATGCACACATATGAAAACTTAATAACAAGTTTTTAATTTTTACATTTGAATTTCATGAGGTTTTACTGCACCAAATGAAATACTATACTATACTGAAACACTATAATTTTCTGAAGCCAGGAGATGCATTTTACCCCAAAGATGAGAGTGGGAAGTGGCTTTATTATGAAACGGACCTCTGTGCCACATGGGAGGTGAGACTTGGTGGCCTGCTTATTCAAGAAAATTTAGTTTCAGTGATTTCCTAACATATGTGAAGACAACATAACTGCTACAGAACAACAGTATTGGGTACACGCGTCCTTTAACTTATAGTTAAATACAAAAAGATATGTGGTAAAAAATCAATGACAGCTTTAACAGTGTCTCAGTTTTACTGTTTCTGTGAGCTTTTAAATTGTTTCAAAGTTCAACGTTGACTATATTGTTTTATTATTGTGCTTTCCTATGTCTCTCACAGGCTTTAGAAGCTTGTAAAGACGCTGGCCTTGTAAAATCTCTTGGGGTTTCAAACTTCAACAAGCGACAACTAGAGCTAATCCTTAACAAGCCGGGGCTGAAACACAAGCCTGTGTCAAACCAGGTTAGTGGTACATTATTAAGCTAGCAGTTGTCTGGAAATAAGTTCAAAAGTCTTTTCTCTTTGCAGGAGGGGAGCTGTGCTTGCAGTTTTCAATGTTCATCATGTTTTAGTTAGAAAAACAGTCTAATTAATAATTAAGTTCTGTTGCATAGCCATAAGGACCTTTTAGAAACCATTGTTCAGTTAGATACATTTAAAGCTTTCTGAATGGAGTTATGCATCTAGAGGTGTCAGGAAGTAGTTGTTTACTCTCTCTGTGTGTGCATGTGTTTTTTGTATACCGAGTCCTCAAGTTGTGCAATAGAACATGGCACAGAACTAAATCTTAGATGCTGGAAGTTTGTTATCAAAACAAATATTTAGATGTCATCATGTTGCCCAACACCTATAGTCGCAGGCAGAGCTTTAGGATAGACAGCTATCCCATGCCTCACATAGACCAGTTTGCAGTGCACGTCAGAGTAAGGTCATTTTGTATGCATGCATAAAGTGGTGGCAGAAAAACACCAGAAATAAGCCAAATATAACCAGTGCTATAGCACATTTAACCAGTTATATAGCACATTTAAAACCACAGGTACACCAAAGTGGTTCACAAAAAGGTTAAAATATAACATAAAAGACTATAACAGAGTACAACCCCCCCCCCCCCCCAAAAAAAAAAAAGTACAGACAAAATAAGAAATAAAACATTAGAGCATAGTTTAGAAGATAAAATTACTGGGTAATCATAAATATAAGGTGGGGGTATTTATACAGTGGAACATTAGTAGAAGATAAATAACATAAGGGTAAAACTATAGGGGATGTGAACTAACTAACTGAAAACGCTCGGTAAGTTTTAACTGAGATTTAAATGAATAGATGGAATCAGAGGCGCGAATAGCAGCAGGAAGATTGTTCCAGAGGCTCGGGGCTGCCGGGGCAAAAGCACGGTCACCTCTGGTCTTTAGCCGGGATCTAGGCTGCACTAAGAGTAATCCTTGACAAAGGAGTTCAGTCAGGTAGCATGGCACAGTATTGACACAGTTCTTGTGTAATTTGGCACTATTCAGCCTTTTTTTCTTGCTTCTTTTCCTTAAGAATGGCTTTTTGACAGCCACCCTTCCACTGAGACCATTTCTGGTGAGTCTCAACAAACTGTTGATGGATTAGTTGATTAGCTTTTTTCTTTCTTTCTTTCTTTCTTTCTTCCACTTGTTTAGTTTCCTCACACCATACTGAGATATGCCAAGTTTCCAGCTAAAAGCTCTTTGCTCATCAAATCGTGTTATTCACGGCAGAGATTTAAATAAAAGATGTGGGAAGAAATTTTCTTTTACTACAGGATGCTAATAAGTGGTTCTTTCCTAACTATTCTGTAATGTCTAGACTCGATGAGTAATCCTTTGAATTAGTTGCCTTTTTGTGATTGAATGATTCATAGATCAGTGTTAGGTGTTTTAATAATCATGATAAAAGAGTGAAAAAATAGCTAGTGCCCAAAGTAAAACTTTGTCTTCAGAAAGCCTGGAGAACTATTGCTCAGCATCACTTACAAGAAAGTGTCTTATTAGAAATATAAATACTCGAGATTTGGAAAATGTACAGTACTTTATTTACCATAAGATCAGCAGATAAATGTGCAAACCATTCTTCATTTTAAAAAGTAGTGTTTCAAGAGTCAATGCTTTGTTACTCTATTGTGCAGCGGCAATTTATTAAAGTCAGGAGAAAGAATCTGAGGCACAACCAGCCGAAGACAATACAGGCTTTAGTTTCAGTCTTTGAATATTTGCGCATACAGCTAATGAACAATACAACAGAAAGACTCCGATTTTATATGTTTTAACTAAATCACACACACACAGCTGTGTTTTGATAGATATGTGAACATTGTATGGATAGGACATGGATATGTTGCAGAGGTATAGGAACAAAATTCAGGCAATGTGGGGAAAACTTCAACTTTATTTAAAAAGTAAGTTTACTGCCTGAAATATTATCAGTATGAAAGGACTGAACTTTGAATCAATGAAAGCATAACAGAGATAGGAAGTTATTATTTAAGTAACATGAACAATCAAGATGCACTTGGAAGGGTTGGTTCATAACACTCGCAGGGAATAAGCCAAGCTGTCTTCATCAGAATCAAATATATATGTTTATGTATACATATGTGCTCTATCACAGGTTGAATGCCACCCCTATTTCACCCAGCCAAAGTTGCTTGAATACTGCCAGCAGAATGGTATCGTCACTGTTGGTTACAGCCCGCTGGGAACATCCAGAGATCCATCTTGGTATGGGTCACACTCATTTTATGAGTAGCTAGTCAAGTTCTCAGCCTCTCTTGATTGATATTAAAATATCACTGTTTCAATAAAGGGTAAACCTAAAATGCCCCCCAATGCTGGAAGATGACCTGCTGGTATCGATTGCCAAAAAGTACAACAAGACCACGGCTCAGCTGTGTCTGCGGTTCAATGTGCAGAGAGGCGTGGTGGTCATCCCAAAGAGCTTCAGCCCTGCTCGCATAAAGGAAAACTTTGAGGTTTGTTTATAATTTTAGGTGTGTAGGTAGCAAAAAGTGCATTCTCAAAACCAGACGCATGGAATATAATCAGACTTATTTGCCAACTTTCCAGATATTCGATTTCTCTCTCTCTGACGCTGATATGAAGGCAGTTGAAGGGTTGAACAAAAACATCCGCTTTGTGGAGCTTGTCATGTGAGTATAGTGCAGCTTGTGTCAAGTTTTGCTCCTTGAACAAACGGCTCCAATTAATATTTCTCTTTTCTGGCTCAACAGGTGGTCTGACCATCCAGAGTATCCATTTCATGATGACTTCTAGACACCACAAACAGCAACACATTGTTCGAGAGTGATTAAATTTGGCATATTTACTTTGCTAAAAATGATATTTAATTGCTATTAGCTAATTAAAAAAAACGTAAATTTACAGCACACAATATAATACACTTCCTCGGGTAAAGGCTTTCACTGCTGAGCCGTGCTGTGGGAAGAATAATGAAGGTCTGCTCTCACAGATGTCTTTAGTTTTGTAAAAGTCTTACAGATAAGTTTTGAGTGGCAAAACAACTTGGGATAGTAAATGTTTGCAAACTACAGAATAAAGATAAGGTGTTAACTGTAGTATAGATATAGTATAGAAAGATTAAACTTGAACTCTGGACAGATGGTGTTCTCACCCTGCCAACACTTTCATTGCTCAGACCAAATCTGAATTGCTCAACCTGAATAACAGCTTTTAAAACTGAATTTGAATTAAATTTAGCTCTTGAATGCTTTCAGTTTCACTTCTCACCATTCAGTTTTAGTTCTTAAATTCAATTTTTGGGGTCATACACCCGGGTTCTTCGAGAAAACTGCACAATAATCCAGCACAAAGTTTGCCGTTTTAGTGATAGTCATATCATACCATATCACTTCAAACAGAGGTGACCCACTAATACTGCACTAATGAATTACACCAGGGGTGTTGAACTCCAGGCCTCAAGGGCCGGTGTCCCGCAGGTTTCAGATATCACCCTGGGTCAACACACCTGAATCAAATGATTCGTTTCTTTACCAGGCTTCTGGAGAACTTCAAGACATGTTGTTTCTTTGCTAAAACATTCAGATTACAAGTAGACAAGCAAACAAAGCACTTGCTTATTATCTATCAACGTAGGACCCTACACAAAGTTTTGAAGTCTTGTCATTTTCATGAAACAGCTACAAACATCTTAACAGCTAATGTTTAGAAACATTTTTACTCACTTCGATTCCAAATTACAAGACAACAATGTGTTAAACTCTGTGGAATCCACCACCATATCTAACTGCTGCACTCATTATGGTTTTAAACACTGGGGAAGTGTCCAGATGCTGCACTGGAAAAGTCACAGTACAAGTGCATGCACTCACAACTGGGTAACAAATTGAGTGATCTCCCAGCCGCTCCTGGGTTCGTGGTCAAACTTGCATGTTATTTTGAAATGTCTCTTTTCATCAGGAAGGATGGGAACATGGGACTGGCCGGTCATCCACTGGAGCACATGGTGGACAGCAAGAGACTCTGATTTTTCACCACCTGCACTGCCTGTGTTTCCATCTGTAATGTTTGAAAATGTTTCTGAAGTCTTTTCTAAATAAAAAGCAATCTGGATTACAATGTTTTCAAAACTAAGAATACTTCCTAGTGCCCTGTATGTTAAAGCAAAAATATTTAACAGATGCATACGGTATATATACAATACTATAGGTATATACCGCTAATACTATATAGTACCTGATACTTCAATCTCCTGCAAGAAATCTTGCAAAAAATTTATGATCTTCCTCTCAGGTCTCTCCCTAGATGTCCCCTTTTCACTAAAATGTGGTTGGCAGCTCATCATAATGAAATCAGCGTCTGGCTGTAAATAAGGAAATAAAGTAGATTATATTATAGATATATTGTTCATTCAAAACTAATAAATAAATACAGGATAACTACAGTACAGATAAGTGGACTGTCTTCGGCTCAGACTGAAGCTGCTATGTTAATACTTACTTTGAGGATTTTCCCAGGAACAAACAAACTGTGGCAAGCTTCAGGATTTACAGCCATCAGGTTCACAAGACCACACAGTTCCTGAGCTGCTGTAGCATTGGAATCAGTCTTGTTGTAGAGTGTAAGACAATGGCACTTAAAAAAAACAAACAAAAAACAAACAAAATGAAAAACTAGTTGGGGATGGGTTAATGATCCCTCTGACTTTTTCTCCCTTACCGGATCATGCTTTCCTGTCATCCATCTTTATCTGGTTTGTGTATCCACAGCTGACAATTTCATCAGCAAATGTATAATGTGAAAGAGGAAATACAGAAGGTTAAAAGTGTTTAAAAACACCATACTCATAATATATCATGTGCCAGAGCTAAACCAGGTGCTCCCTTTGCTGATGAGCAGGGAAGATTCCACATCTGCAACATCCTCCTTAGACAGACAGCTGAAATCCTCTCCTGAGCAGAGGAAATTGTAGCACCATTCTTTGAAAAAGGCGGGAGATGGGCCTCCTTGGGCGAGGCTGACTGCAATTATTTCAACAACAGTTCTGTGTAGACAAATGATTATAATTCAATTTCAGGTAACATTTACAAAAATATCGGATGCGTATTAAATGTAATAGACAAAGCTCGTATGTAACCAGCCTGAAGTTTTCATTATCAAGATCGGTCAGAGAATACTTGGGGTTTTTGCCCTTGTTCTCAGGTTCTTCAAAGAATCTGCTTTCAATACCTGAAATCATGTCTTTCATACAAAAAAAATATCTGCATTTTTAAGTTATCCATTATTTATTGACACTAGGACAAAACAGGTAATAGGCAACTCACCACTCAAAAACTCTTTCCTAAGTGCTCCTGTATCCACGCATGCCTCTCCAATGAAAACCACCCTAAGAACACTGTCTGGAAGGTCTTCTCTGTCCACACACAACTTAAATTCTGTTGTGGTGTCGACTTGTTGTTCAAGGTAACGCAATACATCTTCCACGCTTAACAAAAACAGGGTAGAAAACATCCTAAGTTCTCAAAGAAAAATAATCATCTTTAGATTAAAAGAGGCTACCACATTAAACGTGATTAGAAATTATTGCAGCATGTTCTGTGCAACAATCTTTAACAATAATTTAAAGTAGTGTAATCATAAAATGTTTTATATGAAATTAAACCCCAGTTATTGTGTTAAAGATCTTACACATAATTTTAACAAATGGTTCTGCATAATAGTGTGTATATGAACTATAATAGAGCAAAAAGGAGCTGTCTGTTGTGCATACTGAAGTTTGAGCTGGTGTCCCTGTAGTTTGGTCATTTTCTTCAGGCACCATGCATTGAAAACTGTTGACGAAACAAAGTCTAAAAAAAAAAAACGACATATGTTTGCGTGGACTGTTACTGATTAACATTTTTTCATAAACGGTTGAAAAAAGATTACCTATCCCCACACAGACTTGCGTGGACTGTGATCTCATCTTCAGGAAAGTGCTCAGTGCATATTGGACAAATAACCTACAATTTCAAAAAAGGGGTACATGTTATGCATAGTGGGAAAAAGATCATTACCGATACAAAATTCATTGTAGTTACTATGGGTTTTAGTAATGTGCTAGGTTTACCTTGCATTTGCTTTTCACAATGCATAACTCAGATTCCTGCAGAATTAAAAAAACAGTAATTGTGATACTATATTATTTAATCAAAATTGCTCATTTTGATTTCATCAAAATTGTCTCACCTCATGATCAGTCTCATCAGGAGAGAATTTTCCTTTGCACGTATTGATGTGTACAGCAAGCATCTGCAGAGCCATAACTTCATTACACTGGTAACATATCTTCTTTGGCATCTTTGAAAAGTGCTGTGAGTCGGGAGGTAGAGGAGATGTGTCTAATGTTTCCTGAAGAGGTACAATGTAAAAAGTGGATTTGCCACCTCCTGATACAGCTTTCAGTGTTTTGACAGAATATCCTTCTGTTTCAGGTGGAATTACAGTGAGCTTTCGTCGACCACCGCCACCTTTATTGACAGAAAGATGGCCTAAACAATCAAGCATCAAAAGTATCAACTACATAATCATAATGCAGTATGAGCACGCAAGAATCCCAAAAACACACATAAAAACGGAATTAACAACAAACCTGTTGCCTTATGAAAGAGCCATCCTCCACAAAGATATTCCATTTTTGGAAAGGTTTCTAGACTTCCAGAAGTCTAGAAATCTTAGTTAAAAACACAGTTAAGCAGAATGGAACACTAAATGGACTGTGGTATATGATTCAGGCTAAATGAGTCTGCCAATGACTTATTTTAATACTGACTATACAAACTTACCTCTGCATGGTCACCATCTTCTGGAAGAGACACTGTTTATCTCCCAATGCCAGCTTGTAGGAGTTCAAGCTCCTTAGTAGATGTTAAACATCTCTTTTTACCACGGCTCAAGTTTGATTTGAAATATCCTGGAAATGATCTGTGGGATGAAAATGCATGAGTCTGCCAGGTATGACCCTCTCAATACATAATCATGGAAGTGGTGTCGTTAATGTTAATGTCAATGTCATTAACAGTTATACGAATATTTCATTCTTAAACAACCCTCATTTCAATTTCATTTCAAAAAACCAAAAACTGTCAAGCCCAGAATTCCAATCGACAAAGGCCGCCGTGCCACCTGCAGGCTGTAGATAACAAAGAAAAATACAGATCTTTGGTGGAAAACTGTATGTCAGAACGTTAAGCGAGCTGTAAAAAAATCAGGCAAAGTCATCAGTCTGGAAAGAGTTTCAGACATCTACAACCAGCATACCAACAACATCTGGGCTAAAATTGAGGATGAAATTGATAAAAATCCCCTTAGAGAAGTTCAAAAACCTCCATAAGGTGATTTTCAAAGCCATGTGTAAAGAGTTTAAAAATGCAGGATTAGTTTTGCTAGCCTTGGAATTAAATCAGCCAGCAATCGAAAATATGATTGCTGAAATTTTCATAAAGGAGGCAGCCAAACTATCGAAGAAACCAAGTTGCATACATCGGTTTTTCTCATCTGTAGGCCGACTGTTTTGTTTCACCAGGAAACAAAACAAGGCTGATGTAATGTAAAAGAAATCGTGATATGAAACATTTCTGGAAAACGAATTGGAAACTTTAAATTGGTTAGTTTTAAATGATATACTTAAGAAAACCCTTGGAACGGCCGCGGCAGATGGCCGCCCCTCACTGAGCCTGGTTCTGCCGGAGGTTTCTCCCTCTTAAAAGGGAGTTTTTCCTCCCCACTGTCGCCTATGCTTGCTCAGAGGGGTTCCTGTGTTGGGGTTTTCTTTTTAATAACTTAAAAAAAAGTTAACATCAATAAAAGTTTTTTAAATTTTACACTCTGAGTTCTGTTTGTTTTCATTGTCTACAAGATTAATAAATACATGTTATTTGTTATTCAGTTCAAAGTGTGGGTAGAAAATGCTGTGTTGTCATGTGACCTTTTCTCTCATGTGTGCCGTTTTCTTGTTTTGTATATATTTCTCCTGTTTGTTATTTATTCCTGCTGTCTTACTATTAATATTTTATTCCTGTAACTGGTGTGGAATTAACTTTTTCATAAAATTATTTTAACCCTCTCTGGCGTTGATTTTAGTTTTTCACAGAAAAAAACTTGTTTCTATATGAATTAATAAGTTATCATTTTAGCAAACATCAAGTTGATGTCCATAGATGTACACACACTCACGCCATCATTTACATACACACACATTAGAAATGGTCTTTTACTTTGAAATCCAAAAGAAGATGGCCTTGATATTGACAGGGTCCTACTAGAGTACAAGGGTGTGTCATTTGGATGTAAAGTGTGGAACAAGACTAAATGATATTTGTTATTATGTACTTAACATGTTTTTTTTTTCTCTGTTTTTATTGATTAGCATTCAAATATCTCAGTGAAGACAGAACAAAGATCTACCACAAAGCAAGAAAGCATGAGACAAGGCTAATCAAAAGGTATTGGCTGAAGCATTTGCTTATTACGCCAACCCTTTTAACAAAAGATCTTTTAGCATGCAGCTCCTGTACACAGGGCTCGAAGCAAATAATAAAACAAAGCAAAAACAAAACAAACAAACAAACAAACAAGAAAAAAACAAAAAAACAAAAAACTTTCCACCTTAGTAAGTAACTACATCAAAGCAAAAGAATCAAGAGGTTTTTTTGTTTTTTGTTTTTGTTTTTTTTTTGCTCTTTTCATTCTTCTAACATGTCTGTTAATGTTGAAGGTAAATTCACTCAAAGTTGGTCTTTATTTTGAAATTAGGTTTCCACGTCTTTTGTCGTAATACTCAGACTTTGAGAAGGGCTCATGAGCTTGGACAAAGAAATGTGGAGCAGAGCCACTTTGTGTCAAAAGGGAAAAGTTGAAGTTTTCAGGCATCTTTTTGTAGGTTTTCCAGGTGCATCCAACTGTGAGGGAATTCGGGGAAAGAACTAGAAATCTGTGAAGAGATTATATTTCTCGGCGGACCAGGGAGCACCTTGGAACTTAAGTTCAACTTATGAACTTATAAGTCTGAAACAAACAAGTTCATGCTTTGATTGCTGAATTTCCCCATTGCCTGAGGGTCACCTTCTTTCGGTTGGCTCACACCTGAGCCACAGCTTCAGGCCTGCTCTGCTTTAAAAGAAGCCAAACACAGAGAGCAACCCTAACCCTGACATGAAGTTCCAGAGTTCACTCACACTAACCAAATAAATGCTGGTAATTTAATGAAGTTGGGCAGGGAGAGCATGTTTGTAGAAGAACAGGTTGTCCTCACCGTTCCCAAAGTTTCAGATGACCTGAAGCTGATAAAAGTTAAACTAATAATATTGGTGACTTACTATTGATTTGATTTAGACTCACTATGAGTTTTGATTTGAGTTATGTCTGAAATTAGATTTTGATGGGAAACACTCATTGAACAGCTCACGGCTGATGCAGCATGAAAGCTTCCACTGTGTTTTATAGATGAGTGTAAACACTGTTGTACCTCTTTTTTGACCTCCTCCATACAAAGAGTGCTGACTACAAATTGAACATAAAATTTCACATTTGGATTCATGACTCCATAAGACCTGTAGCCACTGATTTTCATCCCAGTTCTTACAATACAATACAACTTTATTTATATAGCACATTTAAAACCGAAGGTACACCAAAGTGCTTCACAAAAAGGTTAAAATATAACATAAAAGACTATAACAGAGTACAACCCCCCCCCCCCCCAAAAAAAAAAAAAAAAGTACAGACAAAATAAGAAATAAAACATTAGAGCATAGTTTAGAAGATAAAAATTACTGGGTAATCATAAATATAAGGTGGGGGTATTTATACAGTGGAACATTAGTAGAAGATAAATAACATGAGGGTAAAACTATAGGGGATGTGAACTAACTAACTGAAAACGCTTGGTAAGTTTTTAACTGAGATTTAAATGAATAGATGGAATCAGAGGCGCGAATAGCAGCAGGAAGATTGTTCCAGAGGCTCGGGGCTGCCGGGGCAAAAGCACGGTCACCTCTGGTCTTTAGCCGGGATCTAGGCTGCACTAAGAGTAATTGTCTTGATGATCTTAGGGCTTTCCCAGGGGTATATGGACTAAGGAGTTCAGTGAGGTAGCATGGCGCAGTATTGACACAGTTCTTGTGTAATTTGGCACTATTCAGCCTTTTCTTCTTGCTTCTTTTCCTTAACAATGGCATTTTGACAGCCACCCTTCCACTAAGACAGTGGTTCCCAAACTTTTTTTGCTGGGCCCCCCTTGTTTTACAAGAAAAACGTTCGCGCCCCCCCTCGTGCGCGCGCGCCAACCACACACACCCATATTTTGCTCCATTGCGGTTTATTTCACACCTCAAACATTTAGTAAACAATTAAGCAAATACAAGTAATCTGCAATAAATTACAGGTAGTAAGAAAATAAACTACTAAGTCTTTTACGCTATGTCCACACCTACACTGGTATTTTTGAAAACGCAGCTGTTTCGTCCACACGTAAACGGCGTTTCGAATCACCGAGAACAGAGATTTTTTAAAACTCCTTTTTTGCGTTTATGTGTGGAAGAGGAATACAGAGTTCGTCACTCAACGTCAAAGGTATGTGCCTTTTTTCACGTCGTGCTGTGTGCACGTTATTGTTTACATGAGATGAATTGCTGAATGGCAGATAGAGACAAAATACTGTTAATCTGACTATTTGCAGGTTTTACAGCTTACATATACACACAGTTACTGTCCCTCCATTTAGAAAGGCAGAGGGGTCATGGTGTAATTATTTTACATGTAGTTGTTTTTTTTTTCCTGTGTAAAAATATTCAACATTGCTATCAATACATTTTTCAAAAAATGCCTCTCTGTGCAAAATGGGTTCAAAAACATAAACAGCTGTTGGATGCTGTTTGTCCGTGATTTGAACCGGGGGAACAAATCGTGGCAGGATCAGCCTGATGTTATTTGTATCCCACTGTAACTTTACTGTATAAAGAGCTAACATCTCCAAAATGTCAGGAGCAGTTAGTCATTACAACAAGTGTTTGTGAACTACAAATCAAGAATGTGGGATACTGTTTGTCCGTGATTTAAACAGCCCAGCGCTACTCCCAACGAAGGGAAAACCAATCCTGCAGGGAGACCTACCTCGGCACTTGTGCAGGTGAAACCAAAGGGAAGATTTGCTTCACCATATTTTCTAGTCTTTGGCTCAAAATGAAGTTGGTTTGGAAACATATTCAGCCATGCTTCATCTCCTGCTTTGCGTTTGTGTGGGCGCCCGTGCTAGCAGTGTCCAAGCGTTGTCTTTTTTTTCCCCCCCTTTTCATGCCGCGCCCCCCCTGCAATGGCTCTGCGCCTCCCCTAGGGGGCGGGCCCCACACTTTGGGAACGTCTGCACTAAGACCATTTCTGGTGAGTCTCAACAAACTGTTGACGGATTAGTTGAAGGATGAGATACACCACTCAGGTCCCATATCAGATCTTTGATACAGTTTTCTGTTTTCTTAAGGACATGGCTTCCAGATGCTGTTCATCTGCTGTAATGTTTTTTTTCTTCTGCAAGCTTTTTTCTTTCTTTCTTCCACTTGTCCAGTTTCCTCACACCATACTGAGATATGCCAAGTTTCCAGTTAAAAGCTCTTTGCTCATCAAATCGTGTTATTCACGGCAGAGATTTAAATAAAAGATGTGGAAAGAAATTTTCTTTTACTACAGGATGCTAATAAGTCCCTAAAGAAACTGGTTCTTTCCTAACTTTTCTGTAATGTGTAGACTCGATGAGTAATCCTTTGAATTAGCTGCCTTTTTGTGATTGAATGATTCATAGATCCTGTATTACCTGCTGCTGTCACTCACCTCCGCAGCTCACACCTGAACCGCAGCTTCAGATCTGCTCTGCTTTAAAAGAAGCCAAACACAGAGAGCAACCCTAACCCTGACATGACGTTCCAGAGTCCACTCACACTAACCAAATAAATACTGGTAATTTAATGAAGTCGGGCAGGAAGAGTATGTTTGTAGAAGAACAGGTTGTCCTCACCGTTTCCAAAGTCTCAGATGACCTGAAGCTGATAAAAGTTAAACTAATGATATTGGTGACTTACTATTGATTTGATTTAGACTCACTATGAGTTTTGATTTGTGCTTATGTCTGAAATTAGATTTTGATGGGAAACACTCATTGAACAGCTCACGGCTGATGTTGAAGTTCAGTCTTGAAACAAGATCATTTTAACATAACGTTCACTCCTTCACGTTAAACTGGACAGAAAGCAGCTCTGTTTCAAACCTGGATCACACTGGGGTTGATGCAGGATTCCCAAATGTTAGAATGATGGAGTCACAACCACTGTTATAGGTAGAATCTGAGAACATTACAGAGCAACTTTTGTTATAAAAATGTAAGAAAGACTAAGACATAACGATTTGATTGTTCTTCAATTTCATTTTCATACAGAGATGTTAGTCAAGACAGACATGAGGTGAGGCTGAATCAGGAGACATGGTATCAAATGAGAGGCTGTGTGGTTTCACTGTTCTACTTTATTTTACAGCCCCCACCCCCAAAAATAAATAAATTAATTAAGAATGTGAATAAAGAGAAGCTGTGTGGTTGAATAAAACTCATGCATCAGCCTGTTGCCTTCATCCTGCGGCAGTGCATCGAAAGCATCATTGGTGAGAGCGAAGAAGGTGTACACCACCTGCTGGTTCAGAAGCTCAATTATACCTGCTCTCTCGATGGCATTGACCAGCATGCTGAAAACAGCAATAAATGATGTTAGATCGAATGGCAACTACACAACAACACACTAACACCTCTGTTTGCTTTCAGTCATTATGCTACACCAAATTAACAGCTTCATGATAATCTAGGCTAACAGATGACTCACTTTTTAGTAGGGGTGGGGGAAAAAATCGATACTGTGTAGTATCGTGATATTTTGTTTGCTAATAATGTATCGATACAGGGGCAGCAGAAATCGATATTTTGTAACAAAATTTTTTTTTGTGGACTGGAAGATGCTCTGACTTCAGAGCATGTTGATCAGCTCCTTTTTCTGAGCAAGAATCCTGACATTCCTTCACTGTCCAAATGTGTTTAACTTTTTTTTTTGGCAGCAATAAACATGACAGTTTACTTATTTTAATTTAAGACATGTTTTATTTTAATCAAATTTAAAACTTTTTTATTTAATGTAAAATTATATTTTGTTTTAATTTACTTTCAAATTCTTCAGTTGCTGAATGGGCTGCATAGTTTTCATAAATTGCATAGTTCAGAATAGCTATAATTGTACCAGATGGTTGCATTCAGTTAAGTTGGACTAGACTGTAATACAAACCGTTCAGTTTGTCAACAATAAAACTGAAATGAGAGAACGACTGAGTGTGAGACTTTGATATTAGATAAAATGAATATTGATAAAGTTTACCTTTATGTACAGAATCTGAATATTGCAAAATATTTTTAAAAATTGCAATAATATCGTATCGTGCGTTAAGTATTGTGATAATATCGTATCGAGGGATGTATGGTGATTCCCACCTTTACTTTTTAGGAACTTCAAACTACCAAAAAAACAAAAACAAAAACGTTTCCCTGATCCTAGTTGGTGCAGTTGCTGCTCTGTGCCTCTGAGGTGCACTGTAGAGTCATTAAAGCTGCCAATAGTTGACAGGGAGTGTTTTTGCTGTACTTTTCCATCAGAGAAACATGATTCAGATGGTAAAGATCCTCACATGAAGCGGTCATCGGCCTTCAAGACATCCATGATGTTTCCCCATTGGTGGAGTGAGGACTTTGTCCACTGTGAACCTTGTCATGCGCAATGATACAGGTGTTCTCGATGCACAGGTTCAACAAAAAGAAAAAAAATTGTGTTTAAATACATTAAAATGGACTTTGGTATCAGAAAAGATGAGTTCTAGTTATTATTATTATACAGTTTAGATACTACTGCTAGCATGTCAGAGTGTTTCTGAAATATTTGTTGATCTGATATTTGTTGTGGAAACCTGTGAACCTTCACATTGACTATATTGAGGTTGACCACGTTGATTTTGAAGGTATCCTTCTATTTATTATTATGTTGTTTAGCTTAAAAAACTGACCAACCAAAGCTTCTTCTCCATAATGTTTGTTGACCTGCTGAGGAAACCTGACCACAGGCCTGAGGGGAATCACAGACAAGTAAGAATTTTTTCATGCCAATGTCTCTAAGTGCTACTAGATTATTTTGTTGGTCTTTTCTTTACAACGTAAAGTTTTAAAAACAAACCTTAAATCATACTTCACATTAAAATGTAATAATTAGTTAGCCCACTCCCCACATGAACATAGCGCAGCACACTGCCTCCACACCTGCGGACAGATGACACTTTTTAATTGTTGGTCAAGACTAACCGCTTGTAAAAATGAAAAAAAAAGTCCTGACCAAACAGAGGTAAATACCTATGTTGTTAAGTTAGCTGATGATTTTTTGCCTGGAGTTGGTTAGTTAGTTGTTTGATTGCCAGTCTAGCCTCCTGTGAGGAAAAGCCAGAGGATGCCAGTGATGTAGCCTACTGTCAGTTTCACAGATTTGAAACTTAAGCAGCTGTTTGCTACAATACAGTCACACATTTTGGCAGGGCCGTGCAGAGAGGTTTAAAGGGGCGGGTGCTCAAAGTTAAAAAGGGGCACATTGAACCAGGCTGAATAACAACAACACACATTCATCAAGAATCTAATATGGGCAACAAGGCAAAGCAAACGTAGCCGATGTTTTACCTGATGGGTACAATGTTGCTGTTGAGGGGTTGCTGTGGATAGTGCTGGAGGGCAGGGCTGTGTTGATCTGAGACTGTAGACATTAAAAAGTCCATAGGAGAGATGGTAGCTGATTAAACAAGTGTCATGAGATAATAACAAAATGCAAAGATTGGTGACAGCACTTGGAACCATAAGGCAACAAAAAACTGTGAGAAATAATTTAGGCTCTGCCTGTGAATCACTCTTTGCTTCTCTTCTTCCTTCCATCCCATCTTTTCATATATCACTCTCCACTTGCTGTCTATCTGAGAACAAGGCACAACTTGCTATTGCAATAAACTATAATCTAATTATCCACACCTAACAACTCTTTCACTTAATCTATAATAAAATGATGACAGAAAAATGTTATAGCACTGCCTTTAGTAGCCTCACACAGCTCCTACTGTTTCCTCCTCATGTCCTTACCAGGCATGTCTGGACAATGTTATATCATGAGTATAGTTTTTTTTAAAAATCCATCTAAATAAGACACACACATGCACGCACACACAGTGACATTTTAGACCTTCTTCAGAATACTGTATATACTATGGGCATCACGGTGCTGATCCAGAATCCTTACATTATTATTTATTACTAGAGCTACAATAATAAAGCAATGAGGAGGGGGAAGTAATAAATATGAAATAATGTATTTATGATGATTCCATTTGTTTCACTATCCACTCTGTGCAGGGGCAAAGCTTATTACATTTTTAAACTGTAGAGAGACAATAATTTACTGCTGTAAAATCCAAATTTTGTCTTATTTGAAATATAAATCTAATATAATCTGCTGCTTAATGTATGTTCTTTAAAATACAGCGTGTGTTTTTTTAATATATTATAAATATAATAATGCATAATTATGTGGACATGCATATTAGATCGTTTTTAGTGAAATATAATCCCCCCAGAAAGGCAGGAAAAGCCCCGTAACTTACTTTAAAACTAAATATGTTCTAAATACTTTAAAACTAAATATGTTCCCTAAAACGGTGGACAGAGCTACAGACCCATGACAGCCTTACCCAGGTAGCCAGCAGCTATGACCAGCACTACTTGTGCAGTTAATAAAAGGACAGGTAATGTTTGTCACGCTGTTGCACACGCAGCACGCTCGTTTGTTTCAGTTCGTCAGTTGCAACAAGACAACTTACCAACGTGTACATAATAAGCTAATACTCCTGCGTGCTATACACTACAGTGTACGCTGTACACCTACTTACTGGTTTTGTCGCATCAGTCTGTGTCTCTGAGTCAACTTGTGTTTCTCCTACAGCTCCGGACTGCAAAAAATGCGCGTGCTCTTTGTGAGCTCGTTCCCGACTCGTAACCAGCGCGTTCTGCCGTCAAGGGCGATCATTGGTTAAATGTGATCATGTGACTGATGCAAGCCAGATCCTTTTATTTAGCAAAACTGTGATTAATAGTTAAATATTATTGTTGAGGGGCACAGACAGGACTCCGCACGCACGCACACACAAAATAATAATAATAATTTAAAAAAAAAAGTTGCCTCAACAAAAGGGAACTTTGGGCACCCATCAGGAAAGGGGCGGGTGCTCAAGCCCCTCTAGCACCCCCCCCCCCCCCCCCCCCCCCACCACCACCACCACCCCTCTGCACGTGCCTGCATTTTGGCATTGTTTACCTACCTGTCATCCCTCCTGCTTAACTCATTGACAGCAAGCTGGTGACTGGGCCATACTGTGCAGAGGGTTTGGCATGTGTGTTGAGAAAACCGCTATCAGAAAACTATAAAGCTAGCCATAAATCCTGGTTTTAAAGCCAGGACCTGATGCTATAAGGGGACGATACAGCCCACTGCAGCAACTGTGCCAGCCTAAGTAGTTCATCCTTCTTAAAATAAAAACACAATAAAATATTGTATTAAGTCAAATACAGTCACCTCAGCCACTGTTACCAACAGATAAAATCAAACTCTAATTCTAAAACTTAGATTTTTACGTAGCTTTTGGTTCAGAAGATGACGTAACACTCCATATGCTATGTAAAGTGCATCCCACTGCAGCTGTTATTTATTTAGTAGTTTAGAATTGACATGGATCATGTTATGTTATAATATTTGGATTCTTATATACTTGAGACAGCCTTCACTTCTTTATATTTTACTTCTGAGGAGCCAGAGTTTCTTGTAATTTAATTTAAAGTGGCCTTGAACAATAGTTCTCCAGGCTTTCAAAGTTTTCCTCTGACATGGGCTGTTTTTCACACACATACAATCCACTTCTTAAACCTGACCATTTTCAGGGGAACACAGAAAAGGACCATCAGATTTTGATCCACCATGCAATAGAAATGATAACGCCAAATGATAACGGTTTTATTTTTCAACATGACAGTGATCCCAAACACTGTGCCAATATAGTATAGTTAGATAGAAAAACAAACACTGTAACTGCAGAGCCCGCACCTCAACATTATTGAAACAGAACAAAAGCCAGCCAACATCTGAAGCTTTGGAATGTTCTTCGAGAAGCCCGGAGAACTATTCCTGAGCACTATTTAAAGAGATTAGAAGAAAGATTGCATAAGAGAGTTCAGCCTGTGTAGAAGTATAATGGTGGTCGAACCAAATATCAACTTTCAAGCTCATAAGAATTATACAAACTCTGTTTTTGCCATGCATACTTTTATAAACTGGTGCAACTTATTCACTTAGCACAATATAAAGTCATGAGGGGTGGCTCAGGATTTACACAGTTACTGTATTCTAGTAAATTATGCTGTGTTAGAAATTAATCTGTCTCGGCCTATGTAAACTAGTGGCAGATATGTTCAACTTCAGCAACAAAGTGTCTAACACAATAAAGAGACATGCTCATTTACAAACATTTGGATTGTTGGAATCAACTAAGTGCACAATTAAAAATAATCATTCTTTATCTTTTGCTGAGCTTTTATATACCCAGTTTACCCACGGCTTGAAACAAGCTGCCTTCCAACCAAATTTCTTTTGACACGTTGCATGTATAAACAAAATATGTGATCAACAGGCGTATGGGGCTGCTGTGCTGATAGCCTGAGTGTGTGCCACATTAAGGAGATCCCCTCTAACCGACACCTGCTCGAAGATACATTACTGACACCGCCAACCACATTCGTACTGCTGATTTTTCCAACACCTTTGCTTAAATGCAGAACTGTGACAGCAATCAATCCAGCAGATTTTTACAACTAATATGAATTTATTAGCGCTTGTTACCAAATATATTTTCTTCACGCCAGCATCAAAGTTAGATGAAAAAAACAGCAATGAATTCAAAAGTAGTGAAACTTTTTCCGAGTGTCCATGAAAGCACCATAAGAGCTCTTCCCTTTCCTTGCTAGTTGTAGCTAGCACGTTTGCTAATCCGACTACAATAGGTATAGACGACGTTTAAATATACGGAAAGCTGCCTCCGGTAAAACAAAGCAAAGAGAGTATTGCTTTTGTATATGCGATTTCATTTAACCTGCTTAAACCACGGAGGACCGTTCTTCTCAGCCGACTGTGCCAGCTAACGTCAATGTTAGCTGCGCAACGGGAAGCGGTAGCTAAGCTTCTTTTAGCTTACCAAATTAGCTGTGTGCTAGTTCTCCGTCGCCTCAAATGCTTCAATGAATGGGGGCTGATGTGCGGAGAGAAGGAAACAGTCAACAGTGTACGCTTGGTACTAGGCTTATCCGTGTTGTTTTCGAGCTTGACTGGTGCCACCAGAGTAGGAGGACGAAGAGGCTGGAGTTTATTTTGGAGGACATCGACGAGTTCACTAGCGTGATTACGTTAGCTAGTGAACATTACAGCTAACCTTAGATAAGTTTGTTGGAAATGCATCCTCACGAAAAAAATCATGCACTGCCCAGGTAGTGCAGAAGCGATGCTAGCTTATTTAACATAATAGACGGAGTGTTTTTGTGTGTTGGGTATTGTGAAACTTCTTTTCCAAATCGTCTGCGGCCAAGTCTTCACCGCAGATTTTTTTTTCCTCCTGAAGCTTTGGTTTGAGAGGAGCAATGGTGGCGTTTTTGGACTGACCCTGCCCTCCGTCCCAGGTAGGGGGAGGATTTGGTGGCGATACCCCGGCCTGGTTTGGCCCTCTGTTTACGGATACAGGAGTGACATGCATCATTGACTCGGTTCTTGTTGTATTTTCTGCCTTCACTTTTCACACCACATTAGGTTTCGCCCCTGGGATGCTCCTGTCACTGACGTGATTTGTTATTTGGGGACATTGGAAGAATCATCATGGACACTAAAGAAGAAGAAGGAAGAAACAATTGCAGCTAACACAATTATGGACTCCTGAGGCTCAACTTTGCGCACTTTTATCCCTGATATATTTTTTAAAGACTGTGTCACTGGACGGACGCCGATATGTCTGCGTTTGCGGAGTTCGTGCCCCCTCCCGAATGCCCGGTGTTTGAGCCGAGTTGGGAGGATTTCTCGGATCCTTTGGGATTCATCAACAAGATCCGACCTATTGCAGAGAAGACGGGCATCTGCAAAATCCGACCCCCTCAGGTATTTTTTTTATAAAACTGAAAGTCTGCAGAGGTTTTTGGTTTGTTGTCTCTTTGTGATCCTGAGCTGGCTTACTTTGGGCCTGCGTGGATTTTACGAAACGCAGCGACGCTACTAGTTGCCATTAGTCTAAATAGAGGTCAAACGACGCTCAGTTTCTTTTCAGTTTTTAACTTAACATTTTTGACACTGCTTTCCGTTTGTTGTTCAGAAAAATTGTGGGCGGAAGTGCGAAGAAAATGTAGCTGTTTTCCTCACTCCCACCTGGTGTTTTGGTTTTAAAGAGGTGGCTAGCTAAGTTAAAGTGGAACGATGGTAGACATTGGGCCTAATGGCGTCTACATGCACACATGCAACAGATACATTTAGATTTTTATTTTTATTTTAAACTAGTCACGTGTTGTCACAATGATTTCCTCATTGCTCAGGTTGTTTTGGTGAATGTAGTATTTCTTTTCTGTTGTCAATCAGGACTGGCAGCCTCCGTTTGCCTGTGATGTACGCAACTTCCGGTTCACTCCTCGGGTGCAAAGGCTGAATGAACTTGAGGTGAGTTTGCCACAAATGAATGAATAAATAAAATAACTCCAGTCATTGTTTATAATGAGACTGAAGCCATTATTGTTACTGCTTTGGCTGTGTGTATGATAGATAATTAAGATTCAAGATCCTTTATTTGTCACATGCATAGTTATGAGTACAACAGGCAGTGGAATGTGTCCTGACACACTCCTTGACTGTGCAAAAAGAGAGAACATTATGTACATTAAGTGAATTATACAAAAGACCACATTATATGCAGTAAGTAAGTGAATTATGTACATTAAGTGAATAAAATAAAACAATCTGGAAATGTTTAAATTGAAAATCTAAAAATGTACATTGTGCAGTGGGTGTTAAAGTGTCTAGTGCTGTAGTAAAGGCGAGAAGAATCAGGTTGGGATGTGTTGAGAATATGTCCTGTCTCAGTCACTTATGGATGCTGTGGGTGGGGCAGCATGTTCTGGTTTGATGGCCTGGGGATAGAAGCTTATCTTGAATCTCTCTGTTTTTGCCCGGATGGTGCGGAACCTTCTGCCTGATGGAACAGTTGGTTGGAACAGGTCCTTCAATATCTGAGCTTCTCTAGACCAACATCTCCTGGTGTAGATGTCCTGTAGGGAGGGGAGAGCAGTCATGCAGCAGCGTTCTGCTGTATCGATCAGTCTCTGAAGAGCTTTTTGATCCTTAACACAGCCGTTCCCATACCAGGATGCAGTGTTCTGTTTGATGATGCGGTCCACAGCGCCTGCATAGAAAGTCCTGAGGATCACTGGAGAGACCCTGAACTTCCTCAGTTGTCAGAGGTGGTACAGGCACTATATAGCCTTTTTGGACTGGACCTGAATGAGGGCAGACCATGTCGGGTCTGAGGAGATGTGGACACCAAGAAGGGAAAAAATACACTGCAGTTTTTATTTTGACTAGGAAAAGGTTATTAAAACAAAACAAAAAGCTGCATTATTATTTTTTTCAGTTTAGTTTTAATTGTGTCCAACGTTTGATATCATGGATGCCCATAAAGTCAAATTTTGGATATGTGTTGTTTCAGTTCAGGGCACCAGGACAGCTGCAATGTTGTTTTATATATATTAGAAAGGCGCAGATGATAATTATCAGACTGCATTACCTATTTTTTACTGATCTCAAACAGTATTTATGTATGAAAGTTGTTGAAATAGATCTGGTGTCTGGACATACTGTTGTTTTTTTGTGTGTTGTTTTTTTTCCCCCCAATGCAAATTTCTTGGTTTTCCTGGCACCAAAACGTGGAAACAAAAGGAATACCAGCCTCTGATTTTTCTAATCTGTCCTTTTGCTCTTTCTCTGCTGCTTTTCCAGGCGCTCACTCGCGTAAAGCTCAACTTTCTGGATCAAATTGCAAAGTTTTGGGAGCTGCAGGGATCTAAGATTCGATTCCCTCATGTGGAGAGGAAACTCTTGGACCTCTACCAGCTCAGCAAGGTGGAACCAGTCAGCATGGATGTGTTTTGTTTTGTTTTTGTTTTTTTTTGTTTGTTTTTGTTTTGTGTTCAGATTTTTGTTTTTTAACCTAAAAATTGTTTTTTTTTTAAGTGAACTTTTGTAAATAAGGACCCTTTAGCAGCACAAAAAAATGGGGTTTTTTTACCATATGATGTTAAAAAATATTTTGGATGATTAGATAGATTAAGTGGTAAGAGCTAAAAAAAAAAAAATGTTTTCCTTGTGTGCATTAAAGATTGTGTCATCCGAGGGCGGCTTTGAGACGGTGTGTAAAGAAAAATTATGGTCCAAGGTGGCCAGCCGAATGGGCTACCCTGCTGGAAAAGGCACCGGGTCTCTTCTGCGTTCTCACTATGAGAGGATCCTTTACCCCTATGAGCTCTTCCAGACTGGGGCCACACTAACTGTGAGTGGTGCTGAATGCTGTTTAACTGCATTTTATATCATAATTGGGAGGAAAACTACAGCTAATGTGTTTTAGACCATCATAAGTAGATCCTCTGAGGTTTCTTGTCTAAATTGCATGTATATGTATTGTACTTATAGAAGTTTCTCCAAAAACACTTCATACTGTATATAAATGTTCTGTTTCTAATAGCTTGTAATAGCCTTTGGGCCAAATAACATCCTGGTTTTCTTCAGTAACCTATTCAGTGATCATTTTGCCTCTGATTAGGGCCTCCAAAGGTTGTATGATGAGGGAAATGATGGGGATGAGGTAGACGAGGGAGTTGGCGAGGAGGCTGTAGAGGAAGAGGAGCACGATGAGGAGGATGAGAAGGATAAAGATGGAGAAGGCGATGGATTGCAAACCAAAGAGCGGCTACTGCCAGAGAGACGCTCCAGGCGCCTGAAATCAGAGGTAAAGTGAAGCTACTCAGACATCAACTCAGAGTTGAATTTGCAACCCACGCTGACCTAAAATGAAAAATGCCATGAGCTCTTTGTTATCTTTTGTCTACTAATGCATTTCATTGAGTGTAACATTTGATAACATTGTTGCAAATGGGTCATGTCCCCCCAAATAAAAGTTTAAAAAAGTGCTTGACACGTTAACTTTTGGCATTCCCTCTGCACATCCAGATTTCTAACTGTGTCAGGAATCCCCCCCCCCCCCCCCCCCCCCGAGGATGTCTTAACATTTAGCAGGATCACTTTGTTTCACAGTCTAATGCTGTTATTGTTGTTGTTCTCTAGCGGGAAAACAAGGAGCCAAAAACCCTTAAAATCTTTGGAGCGAGTCCCAAGATGGTCGGCTTGGAGATCGTATCAGCTGGTAAACAAAAATTTTGTTTGCCTTGCGTGGGCTTTGTTTTTGTTATGTTTTGTTTTTAAACACAAAAACCAAGAGCCACTCCTCTTACTGTAGTTTTCCAATTCACTTAGATGATGGATTCAACAAGAAGCAGAGGCACCTCAAAGCCCAGGCCTTCGCCATCAAGATGAGACCACGCAAGGAGACCCTGGAGGTCAACTTTGTGAGTGTGATTTCATCATTTCATTGTGTTCAGTGTCAAAATTAACCATGTTATTCAATACCACAACAATTTTTGCATCTTGTTTTGTTTTTCCTTTAAAAAAAAATAAAATAAAAATGTGGCGCTAACCCTCAGATCGACCTTTATCTCTGCCTCGTGTGTGGACGAGGGGACGAAGAGGACCGGCTCCTGCTGTGTGATGGCTGTGACGACAGCTACCACACCTTCTGCTTGATCCCACCTCTGCAGGACGTACCCAAAGGAGACTGGCGGTGCCCTAAGTGTGTTGCTGAGGTAGACGCTGAATGTGCTTTTATTCTCCCTGAGCCATCTGTGGTATACCACAAATGTTTCTCATGTCAAAGATTGGTGCTCTTACAGTTACTATAGTACTCATCATACCAAGTATACGGGTGAAGACTGAAAGAAATATATAGAACAGAGAGACAAAAGCCTGTTTCTAGCAACCAACCTAAAGTTTAATTACTCAAATGGGCGTGGCTTCAACAGCAGTGACTCTAATGAATTGTTCATGCTCCTACACAGGAATGCAGTAAGCCTAGGGAGGCATTTGGCTTCGAGCAAGCTGTGAGGGAGTACAGCCTGCAAAGCTTCGGAGAGATGGCCGACCACTTCAAGTCTGACTACTTCAACATGCCTGTTCATGTATGTGAAATCTACTCAGTAGAGCTAGAATGAGTAAACGGATGCTGCTCTCAAGCCTTTCAGCGAAGATCTAAAACAGGATATGTCATAAGATCCATCTTACACTCCTCAGATGGTCCCCACAGAGTTGGTGGAGAAGGAGTTCTGGCGTCTGGTCAGCAGCATTGAGGAGGATGTCATCGTAGAGTATGGAGCAGACATCAGCTCCAAGGATGTCGGCAGCGGATTCCCTGTCAGGGACGGAAAGAGGAGGCTGATGGGAGATGAGGAGGTGAGAAGATGGTTACACAGTGTAAATATCGTAACGTGGTGATGTGTTGCCTTGACAAAAGTTGAAAAGTAACACGCAGAGACAGTATTGTTCAAGTAAACTGTGTATGTAATCCAATTAAAAAGCAACACAGGGGTTACCTAGAGTGTGTCAAACACTTGTACAGTGGACAGTCAAGTTTTAAAAACTAATAAAAGTAATATTTTTCTGCTCTTTTTCTTTCTTTTTTTCCCCCCCCAAATGCCATCGCTGATGGGGAGGCACATTTGTCAGCTCAATTTCTCATATATTCTGCTAAAGATTTTTAATTGCACACACATCATCTTATTTAGTATTTTATTGAGTGGTTCCATCTAGCAAACTCCAGCCTCCAGTCTATTTATTTAATACTTTCAAATTTGCTCTGAATAGAAGCACCCTTTTCCTTTCCTGTTAGGATTATGCAAACTCAGGCTGGAACTTGAACAACATGCCAGTGCTGGAGCAATCTGTGCTCACCCACATCAACGTGGACATCTCAGGCATGAAGGTACCCTGGCTCTACGTGGGCATGTGTTTCTCCTCCTTCTGCTGGCACATCGAAGACCACTGGAGCTACTCCATCAATTTTCTTCACTGGCAAGTTTATGAAGTATAGTTTTGGAAGCAGCAGATAAGTAGTAGTGTTGATGAAAACAAAAATCTGCATGTCAGTGGTAATCCTTTGCTTCAGTAGGGCTTTTATAGTTGATCTTATGTTTATGTCTGCTCTGTGGAGTTATGGTACAATAGAAGCCCTAAATATTAAAACAACATTCTGATGTCTTCCTTCTGTTCTTCAGGGGAGAACCCAAGACTTGGTATGGCGTCCCGGCCTCTGCAGCAGAGAAATTAGAGGCTGTCATGAAAAAGTTAGCTCCAGAGCTTTTTGACTCCCAGCCTGACCTCCTTCATCAGCTCGTCACCATCATGAATCCCAACGTCCTCATGGAGCATGGTGTCCCTGTATGTAGCCCGTACTCTGGGATGGAATTTGATCTGGTTAAATATTCATGTGGAGAGCTTTATTTATTACATATATATTCCTCTCCTCAGGTGTACAGGACCAATCAGTGTGCCGGGGAGTTTGTGGTTACCTTTCCCCGGGCCTACCACAGCGGCTTCAACCAGGGCTACAACTTTGCAGAGGCTGTTAATTTCTGCACAGCTGATTGGGTGAGGGAGCAAAAATACAAACTCCTCTTTTATTTTAAATATTGAATTTTTTTATGTATATTATTTTGCCAAAACTTTGCTCGTTTTTCACCCATTCTTCAGTTGCCAATGGGCCGTCAGTGTGTCGCCCATTACCGGCGTCTCCACCGGTACTGCGTTTTCTCCCACGAGGAGCTGCTTTGCAAGATGGCTGCAGATCCCGAGAGCCTCGACGTGGAGCTGGCTGCTTCCGTCTATAAAGAAATGCAAGACATGATGGATGAAGAAACAAAACTCAGACAGGCTGTCCAGGAAATGGTGAATGTTTTTCTTTTTTGTTTTGTGGATGTTATACATGTAATGCAACCCATTCGGATTATTTGAGCATCGCTTTGCTCATTGCCAACAGGGGGTACTGTCGTCCGAGCTGGAGGTTTTTGAACTCGTTCCGGACGATGAGCGTCAGTGCTACAAGTGTAAGACCACCTGTTTCCTGTCTGCGCTGACCTGTTCCTGCAGCCCAGACCGACTGGTTTGTCTCCACCACGCGAAAGATCTCTGTGACTGTCCTCTTGGCGACAAGTGTCTTAGGTGGGATTTTTTTTTCCTTTTTTAATTCATGGCGTAAACTTTAATCATGTTAAGAGTTGCACAAGCTTGTGTTGGTAGTAAATTCTTAAAACAAATTTTCATGTGCAGTTTTTGTCCAATCCATTCCAGGTATCGCTATGATCTGGAGGAGTTCCCCTCCATGCTGTATGGCGTGAAGACTCGGGCTCAGTCTTATGATACCTGGGCAAAGAGGGTCACAGAAGCCTTGGCTGCAGACCAGAAAAACAAAAAAGGTCTCTGTTTTATTGCATTATAAACTACAAGCATTTTGTTCCCTTAATTTAGCTATTTATGTCTTTATTATATCTAAACCCTTTCTCATCTTTGTTTTCTCCTGCTCTTTCTTTCTGTCGCTCTCTCACAGATCTCATTGAACTCAAAGTTTTGCTCGAGGACGCAGAGGACAGAAAGTATCCTGAGAACGCTTTGTTCCGTCGCCTGAGGGAGATGGTCAAAGAGGCAGAGACGTGCTCCTCTGTAGCCCAGCTGCTGCTCAGCCGCAAGCAGAGACACAGGTCAGGACAATGATTTGTGCTGATTTACCACTCGCAAGTTACTGGGCATGATATCAGTTTTTTAAAAAGTCTTTTCAGTATTAATTTTGTAGGTGGTTTTGTTCAAAGAGGAACTAAATCCTTGGGTTTTTTTCTCCCCTCTTTTTCTGTGTGCATCTCCAGTAGCCGCCTGCGTTCTGAGAGCAATCGCAATCGGACCAAATTGACTGTGGATGAGCTGAAAGCGTTCGTAGAGCAGCTGTACAGGCTACCCTGCATCATCAGCCAGGCGCGACAAGTCAAAGTTAGTTCCATGTGTCGATACATAGATCCCAATTATAGTTGTTTTTTTGTTTTGTTTTGGGGGTTTTTAAATTTTGTTTTTGCCTCTCTTGTGTAATTTTCTCTGCTCCCCCCGCTCATTCAACCAATACTCTTAAACCACTCCCTGACATTTCCTACTTTTCCTTTACCTCTAAATGTGTCTGTCACTGCCCGTATTGCCAGGAGTTACTGGAGAATGTGGAGGACTTTCATGAACGGGCCCAGGTGGCGCTGTCAGATGAGATGCCAGATTCCTCCAAGCTGCAGGCGCTGTTGGATCTGGGCAGTGGCCTGGATGTGGAGCTGCCAGAGCTGCCCAGACTCAAACAGGAGCTTCAGCAGGCCCGGTGGCTTGATGAGGTGAGCCCACATCAGGCGATATGAGTTGTTGTCCTTGCAAAAACACAAGGTTTTCCACTTTTGTTACCAAGCGGAAAGGAAAAGGAGTCAACTTGAGACTAACATCGTATTGCTCTCTGTTTCTGTAGAATGTTATCATATTGTTAGAACTATTTAGATTTCTAAGTAGTTCTGTGCCAGTGTAAAGGAAGCAAAATCTTTGGAGTGACAGATATGAGTCAAAATCATAAACATCAAAAGATTGAGCAAAACAGAGACTGAGAACATCATCAAATTTCAGGTGCGTGCCACCCTTGCTGAGCCCCACCGCGTCACTTTGGAGCTCATGAAGAGGCTGATCGACTCTGGGGTGGGTTTGGCACCGCACCATGCCGTGGAGAAGGCCATGGCTGAACTCCAAGAAATCCTTACCGTGTCAGAGAGATGGGAGGATAAAGCTCGCGCCTGCCTGCAGGCCAGGTGAGGTTTCACATGTGAATGGAGATCTAAATTACCCATAAAAGTCTGCCTTTTAAAATCAGACGGTTCACATATTTGTTTGTGCTCTTATAATCTTAGACCTCGTCACAGCATGGCAACGCTTGAGAGCATTGTGCTGGAAGCTCGGAACATCCCAGCGTATCTACCAAATATTTTGGCTCTCCGAGAGGCCCTGCAAAAGGCCAAGGAGTGGACCTCCAAGGTGGAGGCCATCCAAAACGGCAGCAGCTATGCTTACCTGGATCAGCTGGAGAGCCTGCTGGCCAGGGGCCGCTCCATCCCTGTGCGGCTCGATCCGCTAGCTCAGGTGGAGTCTCAGGTAGCTGCAGCTCGAGCCTGGAGGGAGAGGACTGCTCGCACGTTCCTCAAGAAGAACTCCACGTACACACTGCTCCAGGTGGGCTGTCATGGAAACATTTGATGTTACTTGTGGCTGAGATGCAGAAATATTTAAAGTCTGTATGATAATTATAACAAATATCTCTTAGGTCCTCAGTCCTCGTGTGGACATTGGCGTATACGGCAACAGCAAGAGCAAGCGAAAGCGTGTTAAGGAGCTCATGGAAAAGGAGAGGGGCGGCTTTGACCCAGACACCCTGAGTGATCTGGAGGAGAACCACGAGGAGGTGCGGGACCCTTCTACTGTTGTAGCAGCTTTCAAAGCCAAAGAGCAGAAAGAAGTGGAGTCCATTCACTCACTCCGAGCTGCAAATTTAGCTAAGATGGCCATGGCAGATCGCATCGAGGAGGTCAAGTTCTGTTTGTGTCGAAAGACTGCCAGCGGCTTCATGTTGCAGTGCGAACTTTGTAAAGACTGGTTCCACGGAGCCTGCGTCCCTCTGCCTAAGACTGGATCTCAGAAGAAGATTGGTGTGAATTGGCAGAGCAATAGTAAAGACTCCAAATTCCTGTGTCCGCTGTGCCAGCGATCACGGAGGCCGAGATTAGAGACCATTCTGTCATTGTTAGTTTCACTGCAGAAGCTGCCAGTGCGTCTGCCAGAAGGAGAAGCATTGCAGTGTTTGACTGAGAGGGCAATGAGCTGGCAGGTACGCATATAAATTACAATGCCTAACTGGCAGCATCCGAGCTTCTCCGTGCTTTTTCTTTTGGTCTCTGCTTATTACCTGCGCTTATGTTGGTTAAACTTTCTTAACAGGACCGAGCACGCCAAGCTCTGGCCACAGAGGAGTTGTCCTCGGCCCTGGCGAAGCTGTCTGTGCTGAGTCAGCGTATGGTCGAGCAGGCTGCGAGGGAGAAAACGGAGAAGATCATCAACGCTGAGCTGCAGAAAGCCGCCGCCAATCCTGACTTACAGGTACTTTGATCCTTAATAATTTTGCATGGTTAGAAATTCTCTTTGAGATACAGATTGATGCTTTGGATGTAAATGTGCACTTCACCAGCAGAGGGCAGGAATCTGTAAAAAGATAAAAAGGCCAGTGGATTGGCTTAGCAGTCTGAAAGTTCACATTTCAGACTGGTGAGCTGAAACCTGAAATTAAATCTACCCTCTAGGGAAATTATCAGGCAAAACAGTTCTTATTCAACAACAAGCTGAAGAATCGTTGCTGTTTTGCTTTTATTTCTTTGATAAGTTCAGTAGATAAAACCTTTCCTGTGAGAAGAAATTTTAAAGAGTACGTGTGTGTTTGTGTGTTTCCCAGGGTCATATCCAAACTTTCCAGCAGTCTGGTTTCAGCAGAGCCACGTCACCGCGTCCCTCTGTGGACTACGACGACGAGGAAACTGATTCAGACGAAGACATCAGGGAGACTTACGGATATGACATGAAGGTATGGGAGGCATCAGTGGTGTGATTTAAATTGGGGTGTCATAGGACTTTATTTTGACTTCTTGTGTTGTTGTTGTATGACTGTTTGGCTCCAGGACCCTGGTGAGGTGAAGCCCTACCTGTTCTGTGATGAGGAGATTCCCGTGAAGTCAGAGGAGGTGGTCAGTCACATGTGGCTGGCTGCCACGCCTTCCTTCTGTGTCGAGCACGCTTACTCCTCAGCCTCCAAGTCCTGTGTTCAAAGTGAGGCCGCATTTATTTAATACATTGTTCCCTCTTGGCATTTATTTGCATAATAAACAATTACATTAACTACTCCTTGGGAGATTCCCATTTCATACTCAAAATATTTACATTTCAGATCTGGGTACACCCAGAAAGCAGCCCAGGAAGACCCCGCTGGTACCTCGGAGCCTTGAGCCACCTGTTCTTGAGCTGTCCCCGCAGGCTAAAGCCCAGCTGGAGGACCTGATGATGCTTGGAGACCTGCTGGAGGTGTCCCTGGATGAGACCCAGCACATCTGGAGAATCCTGCAGGCCACTCACCCACCCTCTGAGGAGAGATTCCTGCAGGTCATGGAGGTAGGAAGTTCAGCCATTATGCAACCTGATTGCACAGCTGGATAGGGACTCAATGCTGAGATTAATCATTTTTGTTTGTTCTGATGGTGCAATTACACACAATGTATGCAGTAAATACAGAATAAGAAATGGCAGTGATCGCTCTCATTTGCTCTTTTTTTCCCCCTCCCCCTTCCTTTCTTTCCAGCCTGACGACTCTCTGATTGAAAAGCCTCTGAAGATCAAGCTCAAAGATTCCGAGAAGAAGCGGAAACGCAAATTGGAAAGAGCCGAGCACCACCACATGCTGATGGCTGCTGCAGCTGCCAGCGGAACTTCGGCGATGGGAGATATCCGACCGCCCAAGTCCAAAGACTTAAAGAGGGTGGGTCTGGAGCTCGGCCTTGGGGGTAAACCCAAAAAGAAAAAACTTAAAATCAACCTGGAAAAGAATCGGGAAATGAAGCAACTGGCCAAACGGTTGGCCAAAGAGGAGAAGGAGAGAAAGAGGAAAGAGAAAGCAGCCGCAAAGGCAGAGGCCATCAGGGAGGGGATGGAGAAGAGGAAGGAGAAGAAGATTCTTGACATTCCCTCGAAGTATGATTGGTCGGGGGCAGAGGACTCCAATGATGAGAATGCAGTGTGCGCAGCCAAAAACTGCCAGAGGCCGTGTAAAGATAAGGTGAGCACACCTCCATAACTAACTAACTAACATTTCAATTCAGTTTCATTTATACAGTGCCAAATAACAACAACAACAACAACAACAACAACAATCGCCTCAAGGCACTTGCGACCGAGTTTCACCATTGCAGATCCAGATGTGTGTTGAAAGGGGTACAAGGGGGAAATCATAGATGTTTGATGGACACAATTTTAACATTAAGACTGTGTCCATCAATCTTAATGATGTCAGTGCGCCCCAGGGTGCCTGTGACTACAATGTAACTTGCCATTCACACACTGCCATCACGAGTGTGTGAATGTGTGTGTGAATGGGTGGATGACTGGTTGTGTAAAGCGCTTTGGTGTCTTTAGGGACTAGTAAAAGCGCTATACAAATACAGGCCATTTACCATTTTTACCATTATATAATATGTTGAAAAATTGTTGAATATTCTTAATCTTATTTTGTGTCATTACTTTATTGTGATCCATCGTGGTCTCAGAGGTTATTCCCTGCTCACCTGGTTTAAATGTGGACTCAAACCTGGGGAGCAAGGAAACTAAACTGATCTCACATGATTCAAGGTAGTAGACCACATCTACGTCCTTGAAATAGGACTGAAATATAGTTTATTATGAAGAATTTTATGTCTACAAATACATTTTGTTAGTACCTGGTTGGATGCACCTCAGCTCTCAATATTGTTGAATCTTGGCATAGATTCAACAAGGTGCTGGAAACATTCTTCAGAGATTTTGGTCCATATTGATCTGACAGCATCAAAGAGTGGCTGCAGATTTGTCAGCTGTGCATCGATGGTGTATATCTCCCATTCCACCATGCACTAAATGGGTTCTAGAGCAGCGGTCCCCAACCTTTTTTGCGCCACGGACCGGTTTATGCCCAACAATATTTTCACGGACCGGCCTTTAAGGTGTCGCGGATAAATACAACAAAATAAAACTAGTACCAGTACCGAAAATAAGAAAATTTATTCATAACACACGTGAAAAGACCAAGGAAAACCGAGTAAACGATAACAAAATAACGCTGAAAACCGATAAAAACCCTGAAAACTATACATTTCACACCTGAGCCTCAACTCTCGCGGCCCGGTACCAAACGACTCACGGACCGGGACCGGTCCGAGGCCCGGGGGTTGGGGACCACTGTTCTAGAGGACTGAGATCTGGCGACTGGTGGAGTCCTTGTCATGTTCAAGATTCTAGTTTGCGATGATTTGAGCGTTGTGACGTAATCCTGCTGGAAGCAGCCATCTACAAAGCCATATACAAAGTGTGTATACGGTGGTCATTAAGTGGCATGGTCAGGACATGGTTTTATTTACTGTTGCCTTCCTTTCAGCTTGAAGTAGTCTGCCCATTCTCCTCTAACTTCTGGCATCGACAAAGCATTTTCTCCCAGTGAACTTCTGCTCACTAGATATTCACCCTAGAGATGGTTGTGTGGGGTAAATCCCAGATCAGTAGTCTCTGAAGTACTCAGCCTAGCCCATCAACAACCATGTCACATTCAAAGTCACCTAAATCACCTTTTCTAATGCTCAAGTTGAACTGCATCAGGTCATGTTGACCTTGTCTACACGCCTAAATGCAGTTGATTTGCTGCCATATGATTAGCTGTACAGCAAGCACGAGCAGAGCTTTGTATCTCTGTATCTACTGACGTTCTGCACTGTGAAATTCCCTTAAGCCCATATCGACTGCACGAAATCAAACATACTCAGTGTTAAACTGTAGGTCTCCGTGATTGTGTCGTGATGTTCGCATGGTGTCAGACGGAACATCAGTCTGCATACAGAGCCGCTCGACAGTTTGATGATTCCATCTGAGGAGACTGGGAAATACTGTGGTGTCATCCACTGAATGTGTGTTTGTTTTATTAAACCAGAGTGGATAACAAACATTTCTCACAATGAACATCGGGTACCTTTTTATTGAATAGTAACAGCTGGTAACCGCACTGGAACACCTTAAAGAGAGTTAGACATAACATATTAACAAGGCCACCTGATGTTGTCTTGACCAAAAACGCTACTGCAGACTGCACAAAGTTAACCAGTGGCTAGTCTTCTTCTCCTTTGAGTCTGCGCAGCCAATCAAATCTGAGGAATCATTAGCCCTACAGTTCTGTCCTTTGATTTATCCAGGGCATACTCGTGACTGCAGCCCAAAACGATGGAATAGTGCTGTGTTAGTCGCTACTTTGAAAGGAAGGTAACCTTTAAAAGAAAATGATAATAATTTAATTCAAATTTTTAGCTTCATGTTACAGCAGAAACCACTTTTTTCTAGCTGCGCTGGTAAATACATTTGTTTTTGTTTTGTTATTTCTAATGTTTTGAAAATCAACAATTGAAGTGTGTCCAAGATGATCTTCTCTGTTGTAGTCATGTATTCCAGTAAATAACATCAAGCATTAGTTGAACAGTGTAGAACTGTGTGAACTTGTAGCTGTGAAACAGACTTCTTTAATTGCTAATGCAGTATTTTCATTAAAATTCTTGAATTAAAGCTGCAGCTTCTTTTCAAATTTGTTGTTGTGGTGACAAAAGCAAGTTTGTTTCACTGTCCAGACTGACGTGATTAGCGTGATTTAACGCTGTTAAATATCATCTTTGAATTTAGTGTCTTGCTTGACAAAGTCATTGTCTCACTCACTCACATTTCTGAAATCATCACGTGGGTTTTTTGTTCTTTTCTCTCCTATTTCCCAGGTCGACTGGGTTCAGTGTGATGGCGGCTGTGACGAGTGGTTCCACCAGGTCTGTGTGGGTGTGTCATGCGAGATGGCCGAGAATGAGGACTACATCTGCATGGACTGCTCCCGGAAGGCCGCCGGTGGAGGAATGACCGTCGAGGAGGTGTCGGAGGAGAGCGTCGTTGTGCTGACAACGTCAATGTGCGGCAGCAGCGTGCAGAGTGTGCCATCGTCATCGGTGATCGCCTCCTGGTCATCGGCTTCTCACTTAAACCCAGCGACATCACATCAGCAACAGCAGGATTCTCAGCAGGGCAGTTAGCACTTAAAAAAAACATGGGCCAATGACAGAGAACTTCACAAGATGCCCAGTATCCAGGCTAGTTTTTTAAACCTCAAGACAAGTTAACAGTTCCTGTAACTGTTGGGAGTGTCAAGCACAAGAAAAACGCTCCTGTTTCCGAGTGCTGAGATCTGCAAACAGACTTTACATGTGTCAGCCACAACATTAAAAACCAAAGGCGAGTAAAGTGAATGACCTCGATCATCTCGTTGCAGTGCGTCACTCAGCCGGGAAGCCATTGGTATCGGTATTCATGTGGGTGATACTGTTAACATCCACCCAAATGTGGCTAATTTGCTCCTGTATGACAGAGGTCCTGTTCAGAAACAGCTCGTCATTACACTCGAGGTGTTGGCCTCCCCACATGTCAGTCCAGTGGACGATCCACAGGATGCACCAGAATAAGCCCGATCGCTGCATCTGCTGCAATATCTTGGCGCCCGCAACCGGAAGACACCCTCTGAGGTCCTGTGACCTTGCTTCAAAGGGCCAGACCTGTTTTGATGTCACAAAGGGGACTCACAAAATATTAGGCAGATGGATTTAATGTTGTGGCCTCTCTGTATAATCCCCCTACAGCAGTTTAGGTCTAGAAAAACCTGCCGTCTTCATCCTGGTCCTCAGTTCAGCAGTAACAAGGCATTAATAACTTACCTGCAGTCAAACACTCACTTATTCCAGCTGTTGTATTCAGTGGCAAACAGACAAATTTGTTCCCAGCTCCAGGACATTAGTTCCCCTTCTGTCCCTCTGCCAGGCCCTTGAGACAGTAACATCTCAATAAGTAGGTCTTGACTAGGAAAAACAAATGGTTGTATTGTAGTGGAATTATTTATAATGTACATAGCTTTTAATGCAGTTAAACCAATGGATTGTGGCTTTTTGTTTTGTTTTGTTTCTCACCTTTAATAAATTCTTCCTAGTCAAATAAGTACAAATTGCAATGTTGTTGTTTTTTTCTCTCCTTCATGTGACGAAGCACACAAACGACAACCATCTCCTCTTCTAAACTTCTTGTTTGTGAAGGCGGGGGGAGTGACCTCAAGATGTGTCACTGAGTGGTTGATTGATTTCTTTTCAAACTGGTTTAAACCTCACATCAGCTATGTGACATTCATTTTCAAAGCAGGGCCTCGATTATCACGGTGAAAAATTAACTGGTCAAGCTTATACGTATCACTACCTGTGCGCAGGTCTGTTGGGGGAGTAGAGGATTATGGCAAGGGCGGGGGTTGTGCTGATGTCCACTCCTGACTCAGACAGGTCAGATCCAGTGTGAACTGACTCCGTCTGCTTTTGGCAACCGTCTGAGTGAGGCACCTCTATCAGACTGAAAGAAAGGGCAACCACGTTGGGCTGCGAGGCTACTCAAAGAATTACATAACTTTTGTTTTGTTATGCAGCCACATCTTCCACCACCTGCTGCATGTTGTGTCTTCAGACCCATCCACTGAGAAGACTTTTTGACCAAAATGCTAAACATAGATGAAAGGAGAAACAATGGTCTATCTGCTATATAGCAACACATGTATTTCTTTCAGACCTTAGCACCGTATTTGTGGAAAACCTTCTTCCATCAACTAGTTTGACTTTTAGAATGCATCTGTTCATGTAAACAGACATGTATATTTGTTTCTTTATACCTATGTAGCCAAAGTGCATTGCAACGAGAACATGAGTTATGGCTGACAGGTCAAATGTCATCCCCCTGGACTATTACATTGCATCTTATTTTAACAGTAGAGACATGGTAGATGATGTACTTTGCTCGGAAGGGACCACATGCAGGGAAAGAGTGGAGGCTGGCCTTGGTTTAGCGTTACAAAACCCCACCTCTCTGTCCAGCCACGTTAAATAGTCAAACCTTGGTCCCAGTCAAACTGAAACCGACAGATTCAGCTTCAAGTTCATCACAAGAGTGACACCACGATGAAAGGTAAGTGCACATGTATTTGAACTTGGTGCGCTCTACAGCCGGAACAGTTTGGTGTGCAGACACATCGGCTTCCACTTCAGGCGATATGGGTGTCAGCCATCGAGTTTCCATGGCCTACTGCAATCCTCGTGTACATCTGTTGTACAGGAGACTCTGTCAACGCCGGCCTCGCCAATTACACCAGCCATGCCAGCGACTTGCCACCCTCTGAAGTGAAGATGGAGGAGAGGGGTCAGTGGAGCAATAAGCTGGAGTTCGTTCTGTCAGTCGCCGGCTCCATCATCGGCCTGGGCAACATGTGGCGGTTCCCTTATCTGTGCTACAAGAACGGGGGAGGTGAGTGGGAAGATGAGCTAAGTAGAGAAGATAAAGAGTGCTCCTCTGCAGTTTTCCATCAACTAATTCATGCACGTCACTAATTTGTACAAAAGGTATGTTAAGCAAACACCTGAAGATCTTAGTATTATTCTGAAATTGATCTCTGTTCACTAATGGACTTAATGAGAGACAAAACTTGTTATCGCGAGTTGCAGACTTTATTCAAAGGCAAAATTTATCCTTAAATTGATTTGATGATAGAAGTAAAAACAGGTGCATTCAAAATTTCTGAAAATCTGTTTGGAAAAACAACTCTTCCTTCATTGGCTGCATGTTATGCTTGTTTGACTGCTAAATTAGATACCCATTTCTCTCTCTCTCTCTCTCGCCCTCCATGGGGTGGCGGGGTCAGAGTTCGGGAATGAGCGGGGTCAGACAGCTGTTGTTGCTCCTCGCTCACAGCAGCTGTTTCTGCAGAGAGGCAGAAAACTTGAACAAGCCACATGCCCTCGGCCTCTCTGCAGGCTTTCATGGTTTTATGTGGTCTCCTTTCCTTTTTATGTTTTTGTACTTTATTCCAAATCAGATTCAATATTAAAGGTGCAGACAGTAGAAATACATTGCATTCGAACAGAGTATACCTTCAGTATAAACTCTAACCCTTGATCATTTGCTCTTTTTCAACTCAGGTGCATTCCTCATCCCTTACCTGATCTTCCTGTTTACTTGTGGTGTTCCCGTCTTCCTCCTGGAGGTAGCACTGGGCCAGTACACCAGTGAGGGAGGCATTACCTGCTGGAGGAAGATCAGTCCTTTGTTTGAAGGTAAGGAGGATTCAGGTAAATTCGGTTTTATCTGTATAGTGCCGTATCAGAATAGGAATCTCCTGAAGGCACGTTGTATTGTAAAGTAAACTGCTAGTGTTAGCGAGAGACAACCCCCACTGATGCACAAACCTTCTATAAGAAAGCACTTGGTGATTGTGGGGAAGAAGAACTTCCTTTCAGTAGAACCAGGTTCAGGGAGGAGCATAAGAAGAGAAAAGAGACGTACATTCTTAGATTTTGACACAGAAGAGAGTAATCTGGAAAAAATAGCTTCATAGGGACTGAAAATGAAAATTGTCAGCGAATCACAGGAAGTCCCCCAGCAGCCTGAGCCTACAACGGCATACCTAATAGATGTTTGAGGGTCACCTGATCCAGCCCTAAGTACAATATAAGCTTCATCAAAGAAAGTTTTAAGCCTAATCTTAGAAGTAGAGAGGGTGTCTGCTTCCTGAACCCTGAGACTCTGTCTCCCGTTCTATTTTTAGAAACTCTACAAATCACAAGTAAGCCTTCAGTCCAAACCAGCATGCTTTACTGGGATAATATGGGACTATGAGGTCTTTATGATATGATGGTGTCTGATCTTTCATGACTTTGTATGTGAAAAAGAAGGATTATAAATTCAGTCTCAAATTTAAGCGGGTGATCTCTCTTCCTCATCTCCATTATTATTCTCACTGGTGTTTTGGAAGACCAACATCAGCCCTAAGCATACATATTTTTTTCATATTCAGAATATACTAATTATAAAGGTGAATATTGTTACGTATATTTAAATATCATTTGTGCAGGTCTTGGCTATGGCACCCAGGTGATAGTGACTCTGCTAAACTTCTATTACATCATCGTTCTGGCTTGGGGGATTTTCTATCTGTCTTTCTCCTTCTCTTGGGACCTACCTTGGTCTTCCTGCAACAATACGTGGAATACAGGTAACACAACAAAGCTTCTTGAATGTTTCCTCTTAGAATGTATTTTTCCCCTTCTTATAGTGCAATGGTAAATAATTTCTATGTGGTTTTTCCCCTACAGAAAACTGTGTGGAGTTTCAGAGGAGAAACACCTCAACTGACCAAATGATCAAACCGAACACCACCTCTCCTGTCATTGAGTTCTGGGAGTGAGTTGTCGCACTCTCGATGAAAAGCAGATAGTGACTTAATGATTTAGATGGTTTGTCACTGGTGTGTTTTTTCCCCCGTTTCAATAGGAGAAGAGCACTAAGGATTTCCCCAGGCATTGACCAAATGGGCTCGCTGAATGGGGACCTGGCCCTGTGTCTGTTCATCGCCTGGGTCATGTGCTACTTCTGCATCTGGAAGGGGGTGAAATCCACAGGAAAGGTGGGTGAGAGGGGGACTCAGAGGCAGCTCTGGGGTAGTTGATGGATGTCATGTGGTGATTATTTTGGCATGTTTCCTGTTTGCACATATGCGTGTGTCGATATAGGTGGTCTACTTCACTGCGACCTTCCCCTACGTGATGCTGATTGTGCTGTTGATCAGAGGACTCACCCTTCCTGGCGCTGGAATCGGCATCCAGTTCTACCTTTACCCTGATTTGGGGCGACTGGCAGATCCACAGGTATGACGATCATTTGCACAAAACTCACTTAGACCAGTCGCAAATTTTTCAAAGAGTGACGTGAACCAAGAGCAGGTACCCCATGGCTCTCGGTTGGGGGGAAACTTGTTTCTGCTGGGTCCATCTGCTCTCCATGAAAGAGACAGGGACCGCAGGGATTAAATGCAAGGTCAAGACACCACTGGGACTGTAAACACAAGATCTACCAGGACTGAGCTGAAAGCAGACACAAAATCAGGCTTTCCCCCCTTTTTAATGGAACAAGACCTTTTAAAGTGGCTTTTTAAGTGACCAAAAGAATCTTTAACTAAAATGTATGGGAGAAGTAGGATTTCTACAAGAATCTAGCTTATTTTGGGGCAAATAAGCAAACTTTTTTTTTTTTGTTGAATTTTTTTTGCCAAAAATAACAAGGCAATTCACATCAACAACATGACCTGAGACCTAATCTGCTGCATATAATGGTGGGGGTTATTCAAAAACTTAATTTAAAATAAAAAACATATATACACATATACATACATACATACATACATACCAATACCTAAGCACAGATGTAACAATGTTAAGGCTTGAGTGTCCTTTGAAGATATTTTATAATTAGTCTCCATTTTTTCCTCAAAGGTTGGCACTTTTAGTTGTAGTTGAGCTGTTATCCGTTCCATCGTATAGACATGTCTAGTTATAAGCAAACTTTTTAATTGTGTTTTTTCAGATTTACAGACCAAGTCCAAAATAACTCCCTAATTAAATGCCCAATGGTGTTTCAAAACAGTTGCACGGCAAGTGTTGGTTGTTGAAATAGTGCAATATCATCTCAGTTTGCTATTTATGGAAGCATGGTTAATAAATATTCAGCTAGAGCAAATCCAGTAACAGACATTTCACTTTTGCCCACCTGCTGTAGTCAGTGATGGCTGAATGTCTATGGAAAGATGTAGCACATCAATCCTCCTGGTCACACAGCGCTGCATTTGAAATCTCTATATCTCTATATTCATATCTCTCCTGTGTTAGGTGTGGATGGATGCTGGCACTCAGATCTTCTTCTCCTATGCCATCTGTCTGGGGTCGCTGACTGCTCTGGGCAGTTACAATAAATATAATAATAACTGCTATAGGTATGTACGCAATGCAGTATCCATGTGCTTATTCAATTACACGCTTACATAGATTCAAGTCATTTCTCAAGATTATTTAAGCCAATAAGTTGCTCATTTTTGACATTTGTTTGTTTTTAGATTGTTTTAGTGCAAATTGCCCAGTTTTAAATTAAAAGTTAAAATTACATACTTTTGCTGCACTCAAACCAACCAGCTAACCAAAGCATTTGAAAAACTGTGTGAGCCGTTTCACATACAAACTCATTTCTTTCTACTGTATACATTTGCAGAACAAAACATTGTACAACTAGCAAACATTACCACTCCGTTGAAGTTGGTGCACACTTCCGTCTGCAGTGAAAGTTCCCACGTGAAACTGATAAATAACTTTCCATGTTATGTGGCATTTTAAAAATCATGTAGGTGGCTAGAAAACAGCCACATACACAGCATGCTAAATAGCTCTTTCAAACTTTATATGACAATTTAAGATTTGTACATGTATACGTTCAACATCTCCTCCCTCATTCACACATCATCCTTTTCCTCCTCTGCAGTCAGTGCTCTAACAAATAAAAACATGTATAAAATGTATATTTATTCTTGATATTTCCTCAATTACTTATTGTCAGCAGCTTAAACATGTGACCCTGATATCTCCAGACAGCTGACAACGAGCCAGCTAAACAGCAAAAACAGCTAGTTGTAAGCTAACATCATGCCAGCTAATGCTAGACTCCAGCGTCCTCAAAATCGCACTTTCCCTCTGATAAACACTTTGATTAAAGTTTCAAATAGTTTTTTTAAATTTTATTTTCTATGTTATACAATGTTTAATTTCACTTCAAAGAAAGTTTTACTCATGCTGGCTAACAGAGGCTAACAGCAACTCACAACGGCAAAAACAGCAGAGCTTACTAACGGAAAAGTTCAAGATATCGCTAGCAACTCACCTCACTGTCACTGTCATCGGACAGAAGGGAGCATGGCTGGCTCAAATCATATCACATTCCTTGCACAAAGTTGTACAGCCCCGGACCCTGCCACCAGAATAGATAAGGCAAGTACCATAGCAGACCTCATCAAAAGATTGATATAATAATAAAATAATAAAAATTTAGAGTGAATTTTCCCTTTAAATACTCTAAAGTTTCTTTTTAAGATTATATTCGAAGTAATTCTTAATATTTAGAAGAAGAAGCTGGGGGTCGCCAAGGTGGGTAGACTCAATTAAAATCACTAACTCAAGCATCAGCATCATCACCTCTTACTTTATAATTGCCTTTCCGAATCTAATGCTTAACTGCGCAGTAAAAGGACACTTAACATATTGTTGCAGAGACTGCCTGGCGCTGTGCTTTCTGAACAGTGGCACCAGCTTCATGGCAGGCTTTGCGATCTTCTCCATCCTGGGTTTCATGGCTTATGAGCAAAATGTTCCCATTTCAGAAGTGGCAGAATCTGGTGAGGCCTGATATCAAGCAAAGTAGCAGTAATCCCATAGTGACACTAATTTGTTTTGATACTTAGGTTGGTTTGTGTTTGTTCAGTTTAAGTTGTTTGCGTTGTCTCTGCACAGGCCCTGGCCTGGCGTTCATAGCTTACCCTCGTGCTGTGTCCATGATGCCCTTGTCTCCCTTGTGGGCGGCCCTCTTCTTCATCATGATTGTTTTTCTAGGGCTGGACAGTCAGGTACAAAGCTGTGCACCATTTTCAGATAACACGCTCCGCCTCTTTGATGGTTTTTCTTTTTCATGATTGCTTTAGTGATGATCGCATTCCTATTAATGACTTTTCCCCCCTCTCCTACATCAGTTTGTGTGCGTGGAGAGCCTTGTGACGGCCATCGTCGACATGTACCCAGCCGTGTTCCGTCGAAAGTACCGCCGGGAGCTCTTCCTGTTAGCCGTGGTCCTGGTCTCCTTCCTCATGGGCCTCGTCATGCTTATGGAGGTAGGTGTCACTCTCTGGGACTATAAACACACAGATTCACACAGCCAAAGATCAACAAGTACAGAAGCAAAATTTGCCTGTAGTGTGTAGTAAATGGTTTCATACGAGTGTCTTTAAATTATTCAATTTTTTTTAAAAGCTGTGGTGTCATCCCTTGTTTCCTAACAGGAATGAATGCCTTTAGCAGCAGTTTGCTTGATCATGTGACATTAAAGCTATTGTCTTCATACGCACACATACTCTCAACAAATTGGGCAGTTGCTGGGGGTGGAGGGATTGCGGCTGGTGGTGGGATGCTTTGTTCTGATTAAATAAACTCTTACTAGAGTCCAACGTAGTTGACGTGGTTTCACCTCTGCACAGCTGGAAGCATGAATGCTCTGTAGAGGTGTCAACAAGTCCTCAGTTTGTAAGTACAAGTGTGTCAATGGTTTTGTGCGACCCTTCTCAGGTAAGTGACAAGCATTGTTATGCAATGCTCCCAATTTTAGGATGAGGGCTGAAATAGTCAACTTTTGGGCTTCAATGTTTCAGGGTCTTTGTATAATAACAGCACTATACTATATAACAGTATTTTACTGTACAGTATTTTCAAGCTACCATTCATTTTTAGTTAAAGGAGACCTATTATGCTCATTTCCAGGTCGCTGTTTTTATTTTTGGATCTTATTAGAATAGTTTTGCAATAAGCCATCCTAACCTTAAACCCTTTAAACCAGCTTTCTTCTGATTGGCTGCCCCTTGTAAAAAGACAAAAACAAAGGGGTTCTGCAGGTGTGTGCAGCAAAAGCTATGTGCCTAAGATGACCATATTAGGGATATCTCCTTTCAGTGACATCATACGGAGCCAAGAGTAGAAAAAACTGTCTAAAACTGTAACTGTAAGCTATTTTTGTATGATTATACCTCTTTGGTTTGTATCTGTTTAGGGGGGCATGTATGTCTTTCAGCTCTTTGATTACTATGCAGCCAGCGGCATGTGTCTTCTCTTCATGTCCATCTTTGAGACAGTTTGCATTGCGTGGGTTTACGGTAAGCAAACAGATTACAGCACAAGCTTTGACGAGTAATTCTGAGTGTTCACCCAAGTTACTGGCAGAAACCCAGCTGGGAGTTTTACACTGTGCCACGATGAGATGTGTCTAAATCGTGTTTTTCCAGGCGCTGATCGCTTTTATGATAACATTGAAGATATGATTGGTTACCGGCCAGGACCGTATATCAAGTGCTGTTGGTTGTTCTTCTCCCCTGCCACGTGCATCGTGAGTCTCAGTAAAGTAGATAAACTTCCAAAAATGACAATAAATGTTCTATTAGTGAAGAAAAAAAAAGGAAATAAAGCAGGTTGATCCTCACTAGTTGCCGTACCCTGTTACCTTGTCTCTGCAGGGCACCTTTGCATTCTCCCTCATTAAATACACTCCTCTGAAGTACAACAATGAGTATGTGTACCCGTGGTGGGGATATGTGATCGGCTGGCTGCTTGCTCTCTCCTCCATGGTCTGCATTCCACTTTGGATGGTGTATAAGATCAGCACCACCCAGGGGACACTCAGAGAGGTATGCTGATCGTCCTGTCAGAGGAAAACATTTGTGCCCAGCTGACGTGCTCCTGATTTTAATCTTTGTTTGCTCGTTCACAGCGCATCCAGTTGCTCATCAGACCATCTGACGACTTACCTAAAACCAAGAGGGAGCAGGAGAGGTTACTGGCTATCTTTGCTCCAGAGGTAGACACCACCAAGACTACAAATGGCTACTTCCCCGTCTCTGAGGCGGACTCCACCTTGTGAGGCTTCAGTGGTCTGTGGGATCCACTTACTTTAATACATAACATACACGGTGGACTCAGGCGAAAGTAGTGGGTTGACGATTTTTGAGTGATAAATTAAGGCAGAAGAAATTTAAAAAAAGTAGCCTGACATTTGAATTAAGAATTTTCAGAGTGGAAAGGAGCGTTTTTCAGGGACAAAAGTAATTTAGACAAACTTGTTCTTGAGTCTGTGAATCCATCGGTAAAGTTTATAAGTAACCCAAGAAAAGCAAAGTCACGGGAGCAACAGGTGAATCATTGGATGTTCACACCTAACACTTAGAGAGCAACTTCTTAATGCTCCTTTATGTATCTGACAACACTGCATGGCTGTTTTGTCATATTTGTATCATATTGTTATGTTGTGATAAATAACTGCAGAGGTTTTCCTTTTGTATTTAGGGAAAAGTCGATTATGCTTAACAGTAGACATAATAGGATGCAGAATAAATACATGGAAATGCAGAATACTGATATGGACTAATATGGCATATAAACTGTAGTTTCATTTTTTGTACTGTAACGTATAATGACTGTACAAAGAAACGTTACTGTTGTAAGTACGGATTAAAAAAATCTTTGTATGTTGTCCTGAACCATTTTTTCTTTGCTCTCCGAGGGGAACTTCCTAAGTCTGAAAAAATAATCCAAATTCGGGGACTTGGATGTTGAGCATGGCAGCTTTAAGGGGGGGAGGAGTCGCATAGAGCCTTTTTCACAGCAGCCATTGTTCTTTTCTGCTTAGGCACAGACCTTTAACTAATGTGATCAGTAACGCCTGTGTTTACCTGCTATTTAAATGGAAACTGGTGGATTAAACACACTATTTTGTTACTCAGGCTTACACCTATGGTACCTCATTCCTTGTGTACACTGGCTTGTAATACAACTGGATTTAAAACAGGTTGGTGCTTGTAGGTGAACACTTGTGACAATTGCACTAAAGGAGAGCAAACTCCTACTTCAAAGCTCACTTAAATCCTTGCTTGGTTCATTTCTCTAAAACATGTTGTTCGAGTTGGAACCTGCAGCAAAACACCACTTTGTCAGGTTTGAACCACAGACTGTATGTAAACGTAGGATGTAGTTACTGCTGAAAAAGTGAAGCCACTGTGAAAGTGCCTTACAGCTGCACTGGTTTTCATAGCTAGCAAGAGGAAGCACTGCTGAATACAACACGTAGTTCATTTTGAAAATTATGCTATTTTCAATTATGCTATATAATAAGTTTTCAGTGTCTGTTGTCTGGTTTAACAAAACTTGATGGTTATGAGTTGAGTAACGCCAAAGGTACATTCCAATCCAAACACTTGTGTACAATCTTTATATTAGAAAATGAATAAATACAAATGAATACATTTGGCTGATACAAAGGGACATGTCACATGTGCATGTTGGGTTTTGAGAGTCTTCAACTTTAACTTTTTACAAATCCACAAATGCATGCAGCATTCAAGTGCTTGTGGAAAACTGGAGCATCTGGGCTTCTTGTGTCTTTTGAACATGCTCCTGCTGCTACAAATGTAACTTTAAAAAAGGAAAATCAGTCCATAACTATCAAAAGTCTCCAATTTTATGAAAATGGAGAACAAATCACTAACAAATCACATCAGGATTTTACTGATATGTTTTGGGTTTTTTCATACAGTCATGTTCTATAAAGTGATAAAGTATAACATCTGTGGACTTGTGAGCTTAGCTTGTATAAAGTATTTTATTAAAGGTAACTGTTTAGTTTCAGTTACTTTCCAGAGTTGGATTACTGTTTACAGTTAGTTTTTTTTAAAAAAATATTGTTATTGCTTTATTAATATTGACTGGTCTCTGTCTTAGTTTTTATTATTATTATATGAGCATTATTTGGCAAGGGTAAAATTTCAGAAGTTCATAATCTTCTATTACAGTGGAAGTATTTGACTTGCAGTCGTGTAGAAATCCCAGTCTCAGTGAACATGAGCACCACTGTGTCATGATGTTATCAAGGTACCCAAGTAGCTATTGCAGGAGTAGGTTTGTAGGTTGATCGATAGCTCCAGAGATACTTTATTTTGTAGTCCTTTGCAGGAAATTATTGCTATGACAGTTAAACACAGACATAACATGGCACAGCCCAGCAAAACCATATCAATTCATAATAAAATGAAAAATATATAAACAAATAAAATTGCTGTGTGCAAATATGCAAACATGTGAATACAATTATATTATTTTTATTATTGTACATTGAACAGTCTTATAGCTGCTAGTATAAAGGACCCCCTGAGGTACTCAGACTTGCACTTTGGTTCAGTCAGTCTTTTGCTGAAGGTGAAACTCTTCATAGCAGCCAGTGATGATTACTCATTTCTTCAATCTTCAAGTGATTTAAAGAATATGAGCTTTCAATATTCATTCCGATTTTCCTTTTGTCATTTGTCAGCTTTCCTAATGTACATTTTAAAGATATTCAACTACTTTCCAGCTTTGAAAACTCAAATCATTGAGCTTTCAGCATTCAGACCACATTTTCTTCAGGAAATTCATTCACTTGTTAATTGTTTTCCTTTTCCAGGTGTATGATATGTTATAGTGTGAGGTAACTGGCAGTTTATAAAACTCTGCTTTCACAGTACTTTTCCCAAAATTGCAATATTATAAATGGTTCAACTTTCAGATTCTTTATATTGGCCTCTTTGGTGATTTTCTCTTCTACAGTGTTCACGGAGTGTTAAAAAGTGTCACTTGTATTGTTTCCCCTCATTGCTGGTCTTTATTTTTAAAGGCACAGTTTCTTTCTCAGCTGTAAGCCTGTGCATCCACAATGATGGAGCACTTTTGAAACATTTTCTAGAATAATTTTACCACTGGGTGTCACGCTGCCACTGTGATGATTGGCTGCAGCAGCGGCGTCGCTCTCTACGTGCCTCTATGACGCGCCGCTTTTTTTCCCACCATGCACCGGGGAATGTCTAAGGAAAGATGGCGGAAGGAGGAGCGGCTGATCTGGATACCCAAAGAGGAGAGGTCGCGACACTGTTGAAAACACAACTAAGAAAGGGAGACACTTGGTAAGAATTGACTGTGATCTTTTCAAGGGCACTGCGTGGCTCTGGGCTGGGTCTGCTGAGCCTGTCAACCCCACGGAGGATGTGAAAGCCAAACGGCCGGGCCGTGTTGACAGTGAGCTCCGAGCTAGCTAACGGCTGCCTGTCAGCTTCATGTGTCAGCTTGGCAGGCTAGCGCTGGTTGAGCTCTCGCTAAGACTTAAAACAGTTAAACTAAATTTATATGCTGTATTTTGGTGTTTATATCTTTCACTTCCAAAAAACTGTGTCACAAATTTTCTGTGGATGTGCAAGGAAGGCTACATGCCGTTTGAGTGATACAGATAGTTATCAGGCTATCAGCTAATTGGCTAGCATGCCGATGATCCAAGCGGTTTGCCTGTCAGTGGGTTCATCCCCCGACTTCAGCAGGGCGGAGTCGAAAAAAAACCACCTGTCAAAATCACAGAGCCAGCTGGCTAGGCTTGTAGCAATCTGAACTCAACACGGCGGCTAAAAGCTACTGTTACAACTGTCAGTCTGTGTAATGTATGCCTCCCTAAACCAGATTTGTTTCGGGTACTCAATACAAGGTAGCCCCAAGGTAACCTGGTTTATAGCCCAATAGTTTAATGCACCCCACCCCACCATCCCTTTTATATAACTCTTGACTTTCACATCTTGCTTTTAGTAGGGATGTTGTAATCTTGATTGCTTTCTCTGCAGGTACCTAGTGGACAGTCACTGGTTCAAACAGTGGAAGAAATATGTGGGATTTGACAGCTGGGACAAATACCAGATGGGAGACCAGAATGTCTACCCAGGACCGGTTGATAACTCTGGTCTTCTCAAAGGTAAGCCAAGTAATAGTCCATCTCTTTAGATCTCTATTTTATCCCTTCTAAAAGTATATGATAAATGTATGGGAAAGCAGTTTTTGGTAGGTTAGCTTCGTGGGCAAGTTACATACACGCACACAAAAACATTGTCTACTAACCAGAGAGTAGCCTTTCTTTGGAGGGGGGTCATAGAAAACTCTCCAGCTCACCTTGTTCTTTGTGTGTTATCAATAGTGTAAGTGTTGACCCACAGAATGTGCTTTTTACCCTCTCTTGTTTAACTGCACGTGTATGACCCTCCCTCCCTCTAGATGGGGATGTGCTCGCCATCAAGGAACACCTCATTGATGAGCTTGACTACATTCTGGTCCCAACAGAAGGCTGGAATAAACTCGTCAGCTGGTATGGACTCACAGAGGGTCAGGAGCCAATCGCTCGCAAGGTAAGGGTTCAGTTATTAGCATAAGATTATGAATGGATTTTTTAAGATTTGTTCTGCTGCCAGCTCAGATTTTTTTTTCATATACAGAATCAGAAGGTTTAATGTGCAGTGTGACTTGTGTTGGGGTAAAAGGGAGAACATTGTGCTAATAAGGCTGTTTGAGAAAATCAGACATGCAGCACTTTTGGAAAAGGAACTTTGAACTTGTGTCACTGTTGCTGAACAGTGACTAGTAAAAGACTCTATGATGACAGATATTTAACAAAAAGAACTGCAAAGAATAGTTAACCATTACATTCATTTTTGATGTAATTTGGTTGGTCAGGTAGATTTACACAGATTTACTCTGTGTACTCTACACAGAATCTCAGAAGTAATAGTGAAAGACTGGGTGTTTACTTATCACAAAAAAAACAGTTGCCTTTCATTCATTTCTTTTATGAATGAAACACAGTATGTGTGCTTATTTTTTCCATATTAGCATAAGAGTATGTAAGGTTTGCTGGAGTAAAAAAATGAAGAATGCTTATGTTTGTGATTACAGTTGAATACTTGTGTGATGGCACTTCTGCTATCAAAGCAACTCTTCAAATCTTGCTAGTCATGGCATCATGGCTGCTGGAAGCACTTCCTCATCCCTCTCCATATCTATCAGTCTGTCTCTTGTCCCCCCCCCCTACATTGACCCTCCTCTTTTGCCATTTATGTCATGTGGCGTATCGGGTAGCTGCAAGGTTTCTATTTTCAGGCAACGTTCTGGATGACTGAAAAGCTACATGGAGCGATCTGCGAGACACAACATGAAGGAGGTTTTCTTCTTCTTTTTACCCTGTTGTTTCTATATTGTCAACTTGAGGGTGGGGGGTATGCTGGGGGGAACTGTAGGATTGTAGTCATTGGTGTGACACTGTGGCTCCTTCCGCTTTCCACTTGTGGTTTGATTGCCAACAATGGTGGAGAGCTCCTGCGTCCTTGTTTTCCAAGCGGAGGAATGCCAGCTGAGGTCACACTAAGAGAAGCAGCGCGTAAGCTTTTCAAAGGAGTGCGAGGAGAGGCAAACCAGTATAGGAGAAGCGGCGTGGGTGGCCTAAATGGTTTTGGCTCGGCTTTGATTTGAGAAAATGTGTCAGAGCTTGGTGGTGAGTTGGACGTTGACTGAGCTAACAGATGGGTTGTGCGCTGAGGTGTACTAGCCCACCGAGAGCCTTGAGTAGGGGAGGGTTGTGGTGCTGAGAGAATCTAAGTTGTGTGTGAAGGACTTTTGCAGTTTAGTAGTGTGAGTGTCTGTGTGCTGGAGGGGCTCAGGGGTGAAATAAATAGGCTGGGACCCCTCAGCTGTTTCCACGAGGTGCTGCTAATTTAGGCACTTCACTCTGACTATGAAGTATCAGGACTCCGGATGAGTAGAGACCAGCACAGCAGAACTTAGTGTGCTTTGTTATCCATTTTGTTAAGCATTTTCTAGCACGTTAAACTTAGGAGTTTGCTTTCAGTCTTGCAGGAATTTGATAAACATGAGATAAGGGTTGCATCATGATTATTTTTGCCAGCTTGGTGTCACGGTTTCTTTTTGGGTGCCTAAACTTCTGTCAAAGGTAAGCTCAGCCATGATAACAATTAGACAAACATCATACAGTCAAAGGCTTCTGCTGGCACGACTCGCATCTATGTTGGAATCTTAAACATTTAGTTTTTCATGTTTTACTTCCGTCTGTTCAGTCTGACTTGTTACTGTTGTCTGTGGTGTAATGTAGTGCTACATTCCTGGCTGATTAGTGGACGGTCAGATTGTGAGATTTTTACACAGTTACATTTTATGTTCCAGGTTATTTTTCCTTGTAAGGCCGTTGTAAGTGCAAACGTTAGACTTCTCTAAGGCAATCATTTCTGAGTTATCTACACGGTTCTTTTACATTGATCTTTTTGTGCGGGACAGCCCAAAACCATACAGGGTTACTCATGAACTAGGCCCGTGTCCCTCATTCTTTGCGTAGTAATTTAACATTAGATAATCATGGTTTAAAGCAGTAAATTGATAATCATCCTCTTTTTGCAGGTGGTTGAACAGGGTATGTTTGTGAAGCACTGCAAGGTAGAAGTGTACCTGACCGAGCTGAAGCTCTGTGAAGACAGCAATATGGACAATGTGATCACCAAACGCTTCAGTAAAGCTGACACAATAGGTAGGCACTGCCTAAGCAGTACTAAGCACTGGTTTCCGCAGAGTTCCAGAGTTCCTTGGATCTCAGTTCACATTTCACACTAATTATATGTAAATACATTTACTGTTTGTGGTATTTGTGTTTAAATTAATAGTTTTTCCAACTATTGTTGCCACATGATGATTTATTTCCCCTTTTTGCTGCAGGGGAAACAAAGAAATCTTGTACATAAAACTAAGTGTTTTTGTTTGTTTTTGTTTTGTTGTTGTTTGTTTTTTGTAAGTATTATGCAGTTGTGACACAACAGATACACGCTAGTAAATGCCATATTGTTTGCCAGTGTATGGATACTAGCTATTGTATCCTTGCATTGAAACATGAAGTAAAAACTGTTGTTTTGTTTCTGTTGTTGTTTATAATTCAGCAGGCTGTGCCCCCCAGCAGAGCTAAAGAAAATAAAATGGAATAAATTTTATGTGTTTTCAAAATTATTTGCTCAAGCGTGATTGACATTTTTGTTTATTGAGTTAGATAACAGTAAAGTGCGAAGATTAGAAATACAGAATTGTGTTTATGTGCATGGTCACCCCACTAATTCTCATTCTCAGCCAGGAAAACATTCTTGGAAGCACAAATGATATACAACATAGATCTAAATATACCCTTGGGATTTCAGATATTAGAATCACCTCCTGCGTGCATTCAAACACATGAACTTAACACTCTGCTCAGGTTGTTTTTGAATAACTGTGTCCAAGTAAATATTTACTTTATTCTATTGATGTAGATGACGGAGTTGGTTTTTTTTTTTTTTTTTTTTGTATGGTTGTTTTATTTCACATCTTGTTTGTGCACATGAGTGTGTTAACTGCATCTTTTTGATAATATGTTTGTAGATATGATTGAGAAGGAAATGAGGAAGCTGTTCAGCATCCCTGATGAGAAGGAGACCAGGCTGTGGAACAGGTACATGAGCAACACCTTTGAGCCTCTCAACAAACCTGACAGCACCATCCAAGATGCCGGCCTCTACCAAGGACAGGTTTGAACTTTTCCACTCTTCTCTCAAATTCTCACTATGTGAGAAGAATTTGGATCTGGAGGGTTCCTTTTTCTCAAGAGAGGCAAGATATTTCAGAAAATTGTCAGATGTGTAAGAATATGGCTTGCTCTATAGACCGTCATTCCTGAGCTCAGGAAAAGATGTTTTAGTTCTAGTTTCCGTTGGATATGGTTTCTCTCGTATTGTTTGGCAGATACGAGTACTTTTTCAGGTCATATCAGAAAACTTGTCTTTTCTTGATCTACTTGGAATCTGCATCCAAGAGGTTATTTTTGTTGATCCATTCTTTTTGTCTCTGCTCCTTCTATCTAAAATTAAAATAAACAGCTATTGCAGATAATGGAAAACCACAAGATTGTGTTGTTTAGCCTTTTTCTAGCTGTTGCAAGAAAAAGGCCTGTAAGTTAGAACACTTGAACTCCTGAAATTAAGATTCAACTTTAAAGACCTTATAGTAAAGCTAGTTTGAGGCCGGCTCATGAACTAGAATTTTTGCGCATAGAACCTGACATCAAACTGACTGCAGACTTTACATATTTATTAATTTACACATGTGGCTGCAGTGACTCAGCAGGCTCCACATCACTGGGTTGTCCCACTTACCTGCTGCTGCTACAATCACATTAACCCAGTAATGGTATTCAGTGTTTCCCACTGATAGGCAGGACTTGGAGAGGCTGGATGGGTATAATAAGAGTATGCTGGGAGACTCAAGTATTTCACAGTTTTTATATAAGAGTGATGTTATCTGCAGTCATCTCACCAGTTATTTTGAAAGCTCTGTCTACCAAGTCAATTCCTTCAAGTCTTTTCGACCATGTCCCTTCGGTGTGGTGGACCATTCTGCCCACTCTGAAGAATCTAGTGTGCTGGGTGGCCAGATGCCCTCCAGTCCCCTTGTCCTGGATTGAATCTGGCAACAGCAGTCACTGTTCTGCTGTTTTAAAACCTGCACCAAGTGAAGAACTGCTTTATTTGTTGCTACAGTAAACTCATCAACGCTGCAGAACAAAACAAGGACCTCCGTTGACAACTTGGGTCATGACGCCAGAGTTGGAAGTCCGTCTGTGGGACGAACCTGGTGACATTTCTCTACATATTTAGAGGCACCTTGTCTACAATATGTTTTACTTTTTTCTAAAGTGTGGGTGTGCCACACCAGTACTCCACCCTGCTGCCACAAATGGATTCTAAAGCTGTCACATATAAAATATAAAGCTACTTTCAGCCAATGCTTTGTCACAAGGATTCACCACAGGGGTAGCTCCACGTATTCCGTTGGGGAGAATTTTACTCCGAATGACGCTAAAGGGATTTGTGTGAGATCAAATCGGGGATCTTTGACTTGTTGGGAAGATAAATTCGGATAAAGCAAGCCAATAACACTTGGACATAGAGTAGAATTTCAAATGTCTGGTGTGTTTAAAGTAGTGGAAGCAGATGGATCCCTCTTTTCTTTCTGCCTTCTCCCGCAGGTTCTCGTAATAGAGCAGAAGAGCGAGGATGGCACATGGCCCCGAGGCTCCACGGCACCCAAGTGAGTGAATGACACACTGCCTGGCTGCATTTCTTTGGCTCTAATGAGTTGTACCACAGTAATGGAATCAGATTCGTACTTTGTACTCTAACAATACTGTCGCTTTACTAAAAGCTACACCTAAGCAAAGTATTATTGAATGGCAGATAACTTGTATGTAGTCAGTATGAATTAAAAAAGTAATGTGATGTGACACCACATCAGATTTCCTGCTGTGGGGATCTCCCCCGTCGATCTTGCCATTATCTTCCACTCTGGAAAACCTGCAGAATTAAAAGTGTATTGGTTTTAAAGTTTCCCTGCTACATCACTGCAGCGCTGCATCATCGTCAAAGATTTCCTCCCCTTGTGACTTTGCCTGAGTTTCCTTCTTTTTTTGCTCGACCTTTTGTTGCTGACATATCACTCCGTTTATTTTGTTTCATCGCTGTTTAATTTGATCGGCACTCAGCTTTCTGGAACAGCTCCTTATTTTCCACTCTAATTCATGATCTATTCTTTATCTTTTGAAGGTCATCTGGTGCTTCCAATCTCTCTGCTTTGCCAAAGATCTCGCCTTCATCTCTCACAAACAATCATAACAGCAGCTTCAACAGCAGGAAGTAAGGCATAGTTGTGGGTTGAATAGCAGAGGGGTGGGTTTGGATGGAAACAGCCAGAGATGGAGCCTGATGTGCAGCCTGGAGTTCAGGACAGAACTTCACGCTGAAGTCGCCAGAATGCTGGAATGAATTGGCTTAAAAATTTGTTGCTTTTAACTTAAGTATGTAAACTTTTTCTTGACTCTTTTATCAGTTCTATTTAGCCTCATTCTATAATTCCATTACTGAAGCTGTTTTTAGCTTCTCACTATGAAATTCATCTAACTCTGTTTTGTACAGGTCTATCTCTGGTTGTGATTTGGGTGTTCTAAATCTCCTGATGATGCATTTTCAGCTGTAAGAGCTGATAGAAGGGAGGGGGGAAGGGCGCTTGCGTTGGATTGATCTCTTAGGATTTCTTCAGTGACAGTACACTCTTTCTATAAACAACAAAGCCTCTGGGTGCCTTACTCAGCTTCTGATTATATTACTCAAATTTGCAAATCTATTTTCCAATTGATGATGGCACTGGCTAGCTGTGGTTGCATGATTTGGGCTAATGTAGTGGTTACTTCATCTAGCAACATTCCACGATGTTTTGCTTCTGTATGTTATTTGATTTAACACCAGACTACATCTAAATATGTCTTTCAGGAAATTTAAAAACTTAAACCTTGAACATTTGTTTAAATACAACATGACAGCATGCTGTCAGTCAGTTACTTTCAAGTTCATGTTCCTAGTAGATTAGCTGGTAATGTCCCGCATAATGTACAAGACCATAACGTTTCCAGTAGGAATAACTGACTCTAGGGTTCAGTGATTCATAAATCTGTAATGCAGACTAGACCTCCTATTTTAAATGTCTTTCTAATACCTGCAGCCTCTTTGTGGCTGATAGTCCTGAGGGGAATCTGCATGTGGCCTCTTATTAAAACTATGCCATATCCACAAACTTCACAGAGACTTGGACAGAATCTTTGCATTTGTTTGCTAAAACTGACATGACTGCTCATTTCATCAGTCTTCTTTTCCTGAAGCATAGACCGCAGTTGCCAAAGACTGTCTGACTCATCGGGCAATTGAATTTGGTTGGAATCTGCTTTTTTATAACTTTGGATCATCCTTTCTGCATTTAGTTAAAAAAAATCAAAATAAATAAATAAAATAAGTCAGCTTGCAATGCAATTGTAGCTAACCTGGGAAATGGCGCCAGAAACACTACTATGTTAAGCTGATTATGCTACAGCTACAGGGTACTACTGCCTGGTGGCTGTAGAATAATTAGCTTAAGCTTTCAATCAGTGTTGTATTGCAGTCCCAACACCTCCCAAATCCCCGCACCCGCACTCCACCCTCCACATGCCAGGAGCATTGTCTTGTCATACCCATTCAAGCCAACCTGTAACTGAATGATTAGCTGTGCTAATGTTAGCCAAACAGAGCAGTTTCTTACATTTAGACTAGCCTTGTACCCTAAATTTAAATTCCAGCATATACTGCCCTCTTAAGGCTTTTTTTGTGTAATGCTCTGCAATCTGTGATGGCAGTTTAACAGAAAGCAGTTTCTGTGCTTTTGACACAATGGAAAATTATAGTCTTGTTTTCTTTGTGTCCCAGTGTAAAATGCAACTTGGTTGACAAAGGATTACTCTCCAAAAAGAAATTCAGTTTATGCCCAGTCATGCAGCTCTACTGCTAGCCTACGTGTCGAGAATATTGAACTCTTGCCTAAATATATTGTTTGTTGTGTATTGTTTGACCCAGAGGCTCTCTCAGCCATGTCCAAAAGATGCACATACACTCTGTGGGTGGAGCTTACTGCCTTTGCTGTCCAGTGGACACTGTTCACTGTTCCCTCCCTTCATGTAATGCGTGTGATTTACTGCATGCTGGAGTGTGTATGTGTGTGTGCGCACGCGCACGTGCCTGCGCGTGGTAGATAATAGACATTGTGCATCACATTTCTCAGTACTGTTGAAATGCAGAAATGATAGTCACAGGCTTGGCCACCTTAAAAATCAATATTAACAAAGAATGAAGGGGTTAAAATCGACTGAGCCTTTCTTTGAATTCGTAAAAGTATCACAATAAAATACTTTCTCAGACATTTTTTCAGCTCGCACGTCTGACTTGTACTTGAAGCATAGTTGCACATTTTTGCCACAGCCGATGCATCTTTTTCTGCACAGTCGATGGATTGTTGAATGCACAGGGTGGGTGACTTGGGGAAATTGGATCTTTACTCTCAGCAGCTCTCCTGTCCCTGATTCACTCTGGTAGCAGCGCTGTCATTTTTTTCCCTCTGAATTATACATAGGGATTTTTTTTTTTTTAAATTAATTTTTCCCCTTTCATGTGAAGTGTTCCCATATTACATAACCCTTGTCTTTTTGATTCTGTGGTTTCGGCCTGGTCGATTTAGCCTCTGCAAGTGATGCTCTGCAACTGCATTAAGTGTCACCGTCCTGCGAGGTAGCGTCCCCTGATTCTGGCAGCCAGTCTCTGCTCCTCTCTCTCACTCACTCTCTCCCTCTGTGTCGTTTGATCCCTTTACCTCTCCTTTCCTCCGAGCTCATTGCGATGCACACGTTCTGCAGTCTGAGTGACCTTCAGAATACGTTTCATCTGTTCCCACTTTTCACCTTCTCATCGCCTGCCTGTACACACATACTGCCCCTGATGATTAAAAAACCACTTCTTTCTCTGGGTTGGAGTTTATTTATTTAGATTATCCCCTTTCAAACCTCTCATGGAGACAGCCATGACATATTAAAGAGGATGAAAGAAGGGTGTGTCAAAGTGTGATTTACTTAGTCCAGAGTGTCAGCGGTTGTGTTTTACCAGCAAAAGAAGGAAAAAAAGAGCAGGAATTTGTGTGCTAGTGTGCAGAGTAAAGGGAGAACAGTGATATATGCATGCTAGTGTGAGAAAATGGGATAAATTACGTGCTGGCATGATTGTGTTAATGTGTCTTTGTATGTATGTCTCGACTTCTCTCTGTAAAAGTGAGTTGGTCCTGTGAATACTGCAGCCTCAGCTGGATGCAGTGGATCAGCTGCTTCCTCCATCCCCATCTCATTTCTCTTCTGTCATCCTCTCCCCCCTTGTACTGTCCGCCCCTCCCCCCCCATTCTCTTTGCTTCTCCCGCCCTCCCTCTTTCTCTGTGCACCTCTACCTCCAGCAGCAGCAGTCTTGAGCATCCTTGCTGCTGCTGCTGTTGCTGCTGCTATAAATATCTGCTGGTAGCCGTAGAGCAGCAGAGAGCAGCAGGCAGGCCAGAGGGAGGAGCAGAGGACAGGACGGCATAGGACAGGGGGGAAACGAATTGAAGCAGAGAGGATAACGAGATGACAGGCGATTGAGCCCGAACAAGAAGACTGGGAGAAATGAGGAGAGGGGAGCTGACCAGTTAACTCTAAGACAGACCAGAATGTGTGCTTTCGTGTGCATTGAATTGTACAGTTTTAAAGGTTGGCCTGTGCTGGACTTGGAATCAGATCCAGGCCTAAACTTCACCTGGACTATTCAAACTGCTTCTGGAGCTGGATTGGCTTGAGCTGAGTTAAGACTAAGACTCAACAGTCAAAACTGGAGCCGGACCGTCCTTTCTGAGCTCAGATACCCAAACTTTTCATACAAGGGACCCAAGAAAACCCCATCGAAGCTGCTGGCTGTCTAGTTTTGTGCGGACATGCAGGCCATCAAGGGCCGGGGTGGGGCTGAGATGTCATGCTCCTGTGTTGCTGGTGGTGCCTGAGGCCTGAGGCGGTGGAGCTGGATGGCAGGAGGGTGGACCACCGAGTGTTGAACTGCGAGGCAACTGCCTCCACCGCCATCGCAGCAGTTTCCCTTGACCAGTGGGAGCCAGAAACGGCCAGCGTTGCTTTATCGAGCTCCCAGAGGTCTGCTGATTGCTGCAGCTGAGCAGGCCTATCTTAAGTCTTTTAATAATTGTCTAGGAAGCTGTAAAGAGAGGGGGTGAAATAGTGAAGCTGTGTACCTTCTAGTCTTTGTAAAGTTTGGTTGTTTGTTAAAAACTTTAATTAGATTTAGTATAGATGTTGTCTGTTGGTTTTAGATTTCTCTGTTCGTCAGTGTTCATGACTTTCCACAAACGACCCTGTTTAATCTCTCAATGTCTGTATGTTGATTGTACAGTGTGAAGAATTCGAGCTATAGTCTACCATCCTACCACCCTTACAGCAACAGTTATGACTACTCGGACCAGAGCAGGCAGAGCGAGCGCTCAGGCTTGTGTGGACTCTCAAACCTGGGCAACACCTGTTTCATGAACTCTGCTGTGCAGGTAATCTTTTCATGGAGCTCTTTAGAGTCTGGAACTATGCTAATTAGCACGCTAATGTTTACTCAAAATTCTACAGAGAAAACTTAAAAAAACAAAACAGTTAATTTGAAAGATATTTTTCTCTCCTGTTTTTGCGTTTTAGTGTTTAAGCAATACCCCTCCGCTGACGGAGTACTTCCTCAAAGACAAGTACACAGATGAGCTGAATGAGGACAATCCACTTGGCATGAAGGGGGAGATTGCCAGAGCCTACGCGGAGCTTATTAAACAGCTGTGGTCAGGCAAATACAGCTACGTCACCCCGAGGCCTTTCAAGGTAATTCCTTGGAAACAATATATTAAATGTGTGAAGGAACCTTCATGTTTGAATCTTCACATATGTTAAAAAACTATTTTTGATCAATGTTGGACAGATGAAGGCTTGCATCAATCTGTAGGAGCTAATAATCTCATGATGGCACTCTTCAATGAAATACATAAACGGACATGGACATTGTATGGCCGCCGGCCACATCCAGTCCATTGGTAGGCCCTGTTTGTTTATTTGTTTGTTTATTTATAAGGAACCCCATTAGCTTCCACAACAGTGGTTGCTAGACTTCCTGGGGCCCAAACCATCAAATACCACCAAATAAAATGTTACACAATGAGTTGGGTGCAAAATGTCCACATAATTTGGCTCTTACATCCACAATAAGGTTTTACAATTCTGAAAATGTAAACATGTAAATATTAAAAATTATTAAAAAACAAACAAAAAAACCCACTCAAACAAAATACACAATTTCCATTACAAGTGACATTACCCTCTTACAATTTTTACAAATAAATTAAAAACTGCTTAAATAGGCTTTTAGGTGATTTTTAAAATTATGAATAGAAGCCAATTCTCTAATTGCATAAGGCAACTTATTCCACTGAAAAGATGGAATAAGTGAGGTCGATGGGACATTAAAACATAGTTATAAATCATAGTTATAAATCATTTTTCTCTCTTTTAGCCACCAAATATTCCCCATAAGAGAATAGCTTGTTTTGTGTGTTTGTTGTTGTTTTTTTGTTTTTGTATTTTGTGGTAAATGAAAACTTGTCACTTCCACTTTAATTTGAGTGTTTTATTAAGGTGAGTGTGTTTATCCTGAAATTGTGATAGTGCAAGTAAGCAAATGTGAATGTCGATCAATGTCTATGAAAGATTAGAGTTTGCTAGCCTGGAAGCTGTCAACTAACAATTAACAATATTGATCCAGAGTGAAGAATTTTAAACAACACATTCATTTATTTACTGCAGTTTGGATTGAGAAATACAAGAATTTGAGTAATGCAGAGTGGGAACAAATAATTGAGTTGATGTACCCTCTGAGAAAAAGAAGTATTTGAGAATGTGCCCCTTTCCAGGTGAATTGTGACAAGATGGATCAAAGACTTTGTAGGAAACCTTGAACTTCAGTTGAAATCACAGCAGAAAATTTTGAGTTTTTCTCCTTGGCTCTGGATGAGAGCTGTCTGCAACACAACCGAGTTATTATGTTTGTAAGTGAGATAACGAAAGACTTTGAGCTGGCAGCAGTGCACTCAGTGAAAGAGACAGAGAGGGAGCGATTTGTTCACTGTCGAAATTTGACGAGGACAAATGTCAGATTTAAGTTAAAGTGATTGAAAGTGGTACTTCTGCATTGTGTTAAACACCAGGAGCTGTCGTGTAAGCCAGTGCTCAAAATGAACCATGTTGTTGTTAATTAAAAAAGTTTTCTTGTATAAACAGTTTTAATAACTTCATCAGAGTCGCAGACTTTCCAGAGACATGCTCAAAGATGTAAGTTCTCTTTGAATCGAAGTTTATCGAAATTGAAATTTGACGAAGTTTAACATCCAGCTACAGCTCCTCAGTTAGTGACTGTCACATTTAGACCTCATATACACTAACCCTGACTTTAATGCATTTGTTCAGGCCTAAAACAGACTAGATTTTTCTCACTCAGATGAAGTAATTAATCTACAAGCAAAATAGAAACAGCACTTTGTATGAAGTTAAAGGTATTTGAAATTGCTTCTGGGAATGTTGATTTAATAGATAAAATGTTGGTGTTTTTAACTATGCATTTTTTGTATTTTTATTAGCTAATTGCAACAGGTAGTCTTAATCTTACTGCTGAGCGTATAAAGGTTAAAACCATTTCAGTTTAAGACCTATGGGCTACAGAATAGAGAACATGGACATCTTATATTATTTTGAAAGAAACCGGTCACTCAGTGTGATGTATTATGATGAGGAGACTTGATTTTGCTCCTCTACCCCCCACTCATCCAGACCCAGGTGGGCCGCTTTGCTCCCCAGTTCTCGGGCTACCAGCAGCAGGACTCTCATGAGCTTCTGGCTTTCCTTTTGGATGGCCTACATGAGGACTTGAACCGCATCAGAAAGAAGCCCTACATTCAGCTCAAGGATGCAAATGGTCGGCCTGATAAGGTGAGACCAGCGGCTGATGAATGGATTGATAAAAGTGAAAAAAAAAAAAGATTTATTTTATTTATTTAGTTACATTTTATTAAATTTTTGTGTATACCCGTTTTTTGTTTTTGTTCTTTATGCCAGGTTGTGGCAGAGGAGGCGTGGGAGAACCACATTAAGAGAAATGACTCCATTATTGTGGACATCTTCCACGGCCTTTTCAAGTCGACTCTGGTGTGTCCTGTGTGCTCGAAGGTCTCTGTGACCTTTGATCCTTTCTGCTACTTGACCCTGCCACTGCCCATGAAGAAGGAACGGACACTAGAAGTTTATTTAGTCAGACTGGACCCTCTGGCCAAACCCACACAGGTAACAAGCTGAGCACAGAGAGGAAAAAAAATGACTACTGTAAGAAGCATCATGCCGTTTCATGTATGAACAGCAGGCAGTAATCATGTTTTTGTTTTTTTCCCCCTCAGTACAAACTAACTGTGCCGAAAGTGGGCTACATTTCTGACCTGTGTACCTCCCTGTCCAACCTGTCAGGCGTGCCTGCTGAAAAGGTAGAATATTTAGCATCGGCCTGCGCAGGAATCCTGCCTCTGTTATCACGTTGTAATGCTGACATCTACTTTTTAATAGACGTTGTCCTCTGAGCTACAGAAGCTAGTGAGGGGAAATGTTGCGTATTTTTCAGATAAAGGGAGAGATGAGGAACAGGGACACAAAGGATAACTAGAGACCAAGGGAACTGGAATTCAATATGTATGAACCTGCTATTATGCTGTTACACTGCATAGACAGAATAGCAAAGCTGCCACACTAATCAGTGTGGTCGTTTATTTTCTTGTAGGTCTGTTTTAGGTTATTAATTTTTTTCCTACATGACTTCTCTCTGTGTGGTTTGTCGAGGTCACAAAGCGAGATAACACACAAGGGAAATGTTTTCCTTTTAATGAGTTAAAAACCACATTGTATTTCCTCCATATAGGCTTAATTAAGCCTGGACTTTCAGATCCTGGTTGCGTTTACAGCAGTGTATCCTACTGTCACTCAAACCCTGCGCCATCCTGAAGTACTATGTGGCGATCGTGGCTCAAGAGTTGGGCATTCGTCTTGTAATCGGAAGGTTGTCGGTTCGAGCCCCAGCTCCGACAGTCTCGGTCATTGTGTCCTTGGGCAAGACACTTCACCTGTTGCCTACTGGTGGTGGTCAGAGGGCCCGGTGGCGCCAGTGTCCGGCAGCCTCGCCTCTGTCAGTGCGCCCCAGGGTGGCTGTGGCTACAATGTAGCTTGCCATCACCAGTGTGTGAATGTGTATGTGAATGGGTGGATGACTGGTTGTGTAAAGCGCTTTGGGGTCCTTAGGGACTAGAAAAGCACTATACAAATACAGGCCATTTACCATTTTACTAGTAAAACAAACCCCAGAAACAGGGCTTTGGAAGTATCCCTAGTTCCTGCAGTGCAGATACAAAAGAAAGAAGGTGCTTTTTTTTTTTTTTTTTTTTTTGCAGTGGTTGAGAGGACTATGAAAGAGTTTAAACTATGAAAAAGATCATTTCAAATACAGGCTGGTTAATTAAGTTCTAGAAAGTTTTTTCTCATGAATTGAAGTTATGTTGCCCGTCATCTTAAGCTCGTCTTACCAATCTACTAAATGGTTTTTTAAGATGTGTTGGCAGATTAATTTAATTGCTGGCCATAATTAGGATTCTCAGCACTGACTCTCCCGTCTCTTATCCTTCAGATGATTGTAACTGACATCTATAACCACCGTTTCCACCGGATCTTCGCCACCAATGAAAACCTCAGCAGCATTATGGAGAGAGATGATATTTATGTGTGAGTGTCAGATATGAGCAGCTGACAGACAACACGTCTGCAGATTATGTAGATATAACAAACTGCAGGCATGTGCCATTTTCAAAAACGTAGGTTTTTTGTTTTGTTTTTTTACACTAGGATGCTGAGTTTCACTTTTCATTGGTTTGTCGACATCTTGCTTAACCAGCGTGACTCTAAAGGATTCACCACATGTCTCTCTGCAGCTTTGAGGTGGCGGTGAACAGAGTGGAGGACACAGACCACGTAGTGATCCCAGTGCACTTGAGAGAAAAGTACAAGCAGTCAGGATATAACCACACGAGCACGCCGCTGTTTGGACAACCCTTCCTCATCGCCGTCCCCAGAACCCTCAGTGAAGACAAGCTCTACAACATGCTGCTCCAGCGCCTCTGGTAAGTCGGCAAAAATCGACAGGCTCTTTTTGCAGATAATCAACGCTGTGTCATTTAGAAGTAGAAAATAAAAACAAAAACTTGTACTTGGAATAAAAAGTGGTTTTGTGTTTGCAGTCGGTTTGTGCGATCTTCTGTAGAGGAAGAAGAAGACGACTGTGATGAGACACAGCCATCTAAACAACACACTGTTAATGGTAATGCCACTAATGGACTGTTGGAGGAGGGGTCACCGAGTAAGTGCACCAACACAGTTTTCTTGTAAAGTTCTGACCTTTTGAAATGCCTTTTTTTTTTTTTTTTTTTTAAAAGTGTGCTGCTTAGTGTTTGCTGTTAAAAGCTCTACTGCCGTCTTTCAGGTGAGATGGAGACCGATGAGCAGGACGACGAGTCCAGCCAGGATCAGGAGCTGCCCTCTGAAAACGACAACAGCCAGTCGGAGGACTCTGTCGGTGGGGACAATGAGCTCGAGAACGGTGTGGTCGGCCCACAGAATTCCACCAAAGGCCAGCAGACGTCCGGACACAGCAGGAAGAGACTTTTTACATTCCAGTTCAATAACATGGGAAAAACTGACTTCTCACTCATCAAGGAGGACACTAGGCAGATCCGCTTTGACGAGGGACACCTTCGACTTAGTGGTAGGAAGCGGGCTTTACTGTTTTTGTTTTCGCATCATTGAAATGGCAAATAGAAATCTGCTGTTGCCCCCAATAGAAACCAGTCTATTCCTTCTAAGGGGTAGAAACCAGTGGTTGCTTTGATATGAAGCTTGTGGCTTTAGATAATGTGAGCAGAGGACACCAGCACCTCGTCGTAACATGCCTATTTTTACTTTTACTTTTGCCAATGAATGACTGACTGACTGATAAGATGATTGTAAATCAAAACTGATTTTTAGGAAATGTTTAATCAATAAATGAAGTCATTTTAACAGATGTAAATATTACAGCATATTTACATTCTGTCCATCTTTTTACAGACCGCTCTTATCTCTCCTTGGACTGGGAACCAGAAATCAAGAAGAAGTATTTTGACGAGACTGTTGTTGAGGTAAAACTAATGTCGGGAGCTGCGACATTGTCTGTTTTCACAGTGTAACTGTTGTAGTGCAGCTCGATCACATTTTTAGCAAGACGCTGAGCAGTGTGGAACATAATCATGTCGTGATAACTGCACAGAGAAGAGCAGCAGGAAACCCAGGTGACTATTCCAAATGTCTTCTAATCAAGAGCCCGCAGGTTTGAAACTCTAGATCTACCCACTAGATGATGCCGTGAATAAGCTCATCTAAGTGTTAAAGTAATCTGTAAATATTACCTCTTACTCCACGCATTTTAATCTGAGGGAAAGGAACTGAGTAGGCTACGATAACTTTGTATTAAACAGTGCCAGGGCTAAATTTATTTAACAGTAATTATGTAATGGTATGGACAAGCTCCAGCGCCAACATTTCTGCTCTTGCTACTGGAGAAATTGAAATGGTCTATTTTCTACTTGTTACTCCAAAATCAATCTGGAAAACCAGTGTTTTGGGGCTCACAGTGTAACTGGTGAACACCTGGTCCAAACCATTCTCTCCTGTTCACTAGTTAATGTTTTTAAATGCAGATTTTATTTATTTATTTATTTGCTTTTCAGGTTGCATTTGGGTACATTCAATCTCTGATTCTGCGTTTACTTGCTGTTTACCTACATCCAATCAAACCCTCCTTATATGCTCCTGTCTACAAACTGAAACCAAACTGTTTTCACTGCCAGAAAGAGTCTTGTTGTCTATATGGAGTTAACCTATACTACTAGTAATGATAGTAGAAAGGACTTTGCACAGTTTGCACAGCTTTTGACGGCCTAGCTTGCAGTTCATCTCTAGTTGCTCCACATATGTGATGCAACCAAGAGTCTACAGATTTACAAGTTGTTGTTTTTGTTGTTGTAATTGTGCTGTGTAATTGTAATGTGTTTTAGGATTATTAGATAATGGTGTGAAACAGTGTTTATAACAGTTTAATTTATATTACATGAACATTAATTCTTTTTGGTTTTTCTCTTAAAACCTATTATAATATTATAGTTGAAGTACCTTAAGCAGTACTGTTGAGAATAACAGTTGAGGTCTTGACAACACTTATCTCTAACTGTACTTTTAAACGGCTTCTTTCAAAGTTAAATGTTCTCTTTTGCCACAGATTTTAATTCATGTCGTTTCAGACAACTAATTCAGAACTGTTGCACTCTAACAGGATATGTCGGAACCTGGTTCTGCCGGAGGTTTCTTCCTGTTAAAAGGGAGTTTTTCCTTCCCACTGTCGCCAAAGTGCTTGCTCATAGGGGGTCATATGATTGTTGGGCTTTTCTCTGTATCTATGAAGCGCCTTGAGGCGACATTTGTTGTGATTTGGCGCTATATAAATAAAATTGAATTGAATTGAATTAACAACTATATGCTCGTGTCTCTGGGAGCAGGACTGTGACAAGCACGAGAGCATGGAGTACAAACCTCAAAAAAAGGCTTTCTTCAAGCTGAAGGACTGCATCGAACTGTTCACCACAAAGGAAAAACTGGGGGCAGAGGACCCTTGGTGAGAAGCAGTGAAAACAATTCAAAACACTAGTTGTTGACGTCTGGATGGTTACAGCGCCTAAAAGGTGATGCATCTTCTCACAGGTACTGTCCCAACTGTAAGCAGCACCAGCAGGCCACAAAGAAGCTGGACCTGTGGTCTCTGCCACCAGTGCTGGTGGTCCATCTTAAACGCTTCTCATACAGTCGCTACATGAGGGATAAACTGGACTCGCTTGTTGACTTCCCGCTCAGGTAGGCATGCACATGTAACACTGATGAAGCGCCAATGAATCAATACAGGCTACGTATTGAGTGAAATATTATGGTTATTATTAATCAGAAGATTTAGGAATGCTACTGGAGCTTATGGGCAGTAATTAATAAATACACACAACACAAAATGCTTTTGCAGGTACCATGTATTTAACCAAACCCCAAAGAAAAATAACAAGAAAAGAAAAGGAAAACTTAAATAATCACTCCTGCTGCAGCTATTCAATTAATCAAAAACCCAGTGAGGGTGCACAAAACAACTAAGCAAATTCTTCCCGTCAGCTGGTAGCAATACAAACAATCAATTAAAAGTTCAAACTCACCAATTCCGTTCTGTTCAGTGCACAACAACACTATGGCTCCGGCTCACAGTAATCAGCATCTAAGTTGCATAAGTTAGTGGGTGTTAAAAGAAGCATTAAAACGGGAAAAGCAAGTGTTTGCCAATACAAACCTGCAACAGCTCTGTCACCTGGCTTGCCTCCACGCATCTGACAGGAGGAAGCCGGGACAGGCCTACTATGACCCACATGCCGTCCGATTGGCTGAGCAAAGTCATGTGGTTGGAGTCATGTACCTGCGATGCATTCAATGGCAGGAATAAGTGCAGGAAACAGATTTTACTCTGGGTTACACACACATACACTACCTTTTTAGCAGTTTATCCAGCGTATATCCTGCTCATTCTTTTCAAAATCCACAGTGTGTGTATGTGCACACTCACAATATACCCTTGATGAGTTAATGACAAGCTGCTTTGTTGTTGTGTGATAGATGATTGGGGTTGCTGCATAATTTTGTATTTTTTTTTTATGCAATGTTTTGTAGTCAAGTATTTATATTGAGGGAGGAAAAAACCCAACAACAAATAATTGTTTCCCAAAAAGGTAGGACAAACATGGCGTGTGCTCAAGGACATCAGTGTTGACACAAGCTGTGTGTGTTTCTGCTGTAAGGCAAACAGGTGAATTGTGAGTCTGTCTTTTGACGCTTCAGCTTTCAGTTATATTAAAGCGCATATTTTAAATGTTTAATTTGTTGTTTTTCTGAATAAATTTTGCTACACTTTGATTTGTGAGTATTATATTGTGATCGCTATAATACACAAGATGTGAAAAATTGGTATCTGAAAATTTAAATAAGTCATATTTTATGAACTTTCAAAAGAACCTTCAAATTATTTTCATTGTTTTGTTTTTAGATGCTTTTTTTGCATATTTAAATCGGTCAAATTTTAATGTTGGTCTGAAACACGTAGGTGTGATAAATATGGGAAAAGGGTAAGAAGAAATGAAGGGTCTGATCCTCTTTTACAACACTGTACATGCTACATGTTTCTACCTTCATCACAAACACACCACGCTGAACGTGTGCAATGACGACTTGTTTCATGTTTGTTCCCAGAGATCTGGACATGTCTGAATTCCTGATCAACCCCAATGCCGGGCCCTGTCGCTACGACCTCATTGCTGTGTCCAACCACTATGGTGGGATGGGAGGGGGCCACTGTAAGACTCAAACTCATGCAACCATGTATCTTTTTTTTAAAATTAGGATTTATAATGTTCCCGGATTTAATTTCAACCCCATTAAAGGTCACTGGTAGAAAGACGAATGTTCTTGTGGCCTCTGAGTAACCAGACAGTTTAAATCTGGCTTGTTGTGAATCTATAAACTGTAGAATCTGTTTTATTAGTTAGTAATGCTGTTAGAAGTCGCAAATTGCTTTATAACATAAGAGCCAAGCAGTGGGAGTATATAAAATGACACACAGAAAGGGAAACATGGTGAAACGGGGCTCTAACTAATGGAAATTTTCATGACTAAAGGATTTCCAACAGAAAAATAAATGTAATCAGAGCAGTAACTTGTGTATCTGGGCTCTTTTTGCTAAAATCGATACGTCTCCCACACAGTTTTTGGCATCGCCACGTTTCTACTCTTCAAATCAAAGCTTCGATTTGGTGCATAAACTCTTACAAATTTCCTTTTGAATGACTAGTTGATTAATCATTGAGTAATTTCTGCTTCTGTCTTTTAATCTTGTGTTTGTTTCTTTGCAGATACTGGTTATGCTAAAAACAAAGACGATGGAAAGTGGTACAACTTTGATGACAGCAGCGTGTCTCCTGCCAGCGAAGATCAAATAGTGGTGAGTGTGTTCTCATTTGTAAAAGCTACAGGCAGCAGGTCCTACTGCATTTTTATTAAAGGCAGACTTGCTGGGCAACAAAAATGAATTATGTCATCAGAGTAATGCATGTATGTGCACTGTAATGAGGATGAGTTATGTAGTTGCCACACAGCCTGAGTTCTCCAAGGCATCCAACTGTGCTGAGACCCCAAAAGGTTGATTCTGTTCATCTGGACGTAACATTTTCAGTGGTTTCTCCCACTGAAAATGCTACGTCCAGATGAACAGAATCAACCTTTTGGGATTTACTTACCTGGATGATTGAGCATGCATCATGACAACTGTGCTGAGATTTCCCAAAAAGTAAGTGTGGGTGTGTGGTACAGAGAGCTCTCTGTTCTGTGGTGGGGAGGATGATTGAAGCCAGACAGGTAAACCCTCACGGAGATGGTTTCGTGCATAGAGAGCGTTTATAAAGGCTTTCACATCTTGGAGGCAAACTGAACTTTAGATGTTCTGGAAGAGCAAGCCACCCCAGAGGAGACCAGCTCTTTCTGTAAACAATTTTTGAAAATGGGTAATGGCTTCATACATTTTAACAAAGTATACACGTTTCAGCAGAGGATCTCTTTACAGCAGGACTTCGTTTTGCTTTTAAATTCATGTTTGATGGCCAACTGTTGGAGATGTTGTGTTCAAGGAAATAACATCTCCAGTAGTGATGATGTTGCAAGCATGAATACTGTATGTATCCTAATCTGAGTTGATGGGATTTAAAGAGATGAGACATAATCTATACGAAAACCAAAGCTAACAGTGTATAAGTCTATCAGCTTCTGAATCCCCAGCCTCTCATTAAAAACATCGAGAATCTACAGTTGTTCTAATTGTTGTTGTGTTTTGTGTTTTTTTTAAAAGGACTGAATGTAATATTAGGGACTACTTTCAGTAACAGATTAATACCATGGGTTCATATGAAAGATTGCTGTTGTCTGCTGATTTGTGGACTACTGTTCTGCAGACACATTTGACCATGGTCAGTGGTGATGGTGTTAACTCATCAGCCAAAGCTGTTTGGCTTGTTCATTTGACAAACTGCACGAGTGTTCACACAGCTACATGCGACAGCTACAGAATAAAATTACTTCTCAGGCATCTGTTAGTGCCACTAAGTGTGCATGCCACGTTGTTGCCATATTATTAAATTAAAAATATTGAACATGTAAAACATAGGGGTGGGGGGGAAAAATCGATACTGTGTAGCATGGTGATATTTTGTTTGCTAATAATGTATCGATACAGGGACAGCAGAAATCGATATTTTGTTACAAAAAAGGTTTTTGTGCTCCGACTTCAGAGCATGTTGATCCTTTTTCTGAGCAAGAATCCTGACATTCCTTCACTGTCCAAATGTGTTTAACTTTTTTTTGGCAGCAATAAACATGACAGTTTACTTATTTTAATTTAAGACATGTTTTATTTTAATTAAGTTTAAAACTTTTTTATTTAATGTAAAATTATATTTTGTTTTAATTTACTTTCAAATTCTTCAGTTGCTGAATGGGCTGCATAGTTTTCATAAATTGCATAGTTCAGAATAGCTATAATTGTACCAGATGGTTGCGTTCAGTTAAGTTGGACTAGACTGTAATACAAACCGTTCAGTTTGTCAACAATAAAACTGAAATGAGAGAAAGACTGAGTGTGAGACTTTGATATTAGATAAAATGAATATTGATAAAGTTTACCTTTATGTACAGAATCTGAATATCGCAAAATATTTTTAAAAAATCGCAATAATATTGTATCGTGTATTAAGTATTGTGATAATATCGTATCGTGGGATGTATGGTGATTCCCACCTCTAGTAAAACACGGCCACACTGATAAAGATGTGGCACAGCAGATGGTTACATGTATTCAAAGCACACACCTAATAATGTAAACTATATGCCTTAGTACAATGTAAAATGGCGAATCCCGTTAAAGGAAAAAAAATCCAGACCCTGTCCAGTTGTGATGATGCAGACAAAAGCAGTTTTATACTAGTCTGTAAGGACTGTGACCTGCTGTTCAAGTGAGCCTCAAGTGGTCATTAATGGGAACTGCATTTATTTGCACTAAGCATTATCTTCATTTTTTAGACCTGGATGCTTCCTTTGAAAAGAGATTTGGTGGTCTAGTGAATATTTATACAGCCAGCTTTTCCAGTTTATAAAAATCTTTAGTGACTGCATTTCTCATTGTTTCTCAAAGGAAAACAAAAAGGAAAAGTTGGTAAAAGTCAGTTTTCTAAGGTGAGCCTGACTCCATCATGTCAGTGTAGCTGAGTGACGTTCTTTCCTGTTTTGTTTCCGTCTCTCTCTGTAGTCCAAAGCAGCCTATGTGCTGTTCTACCAGCGCCAGGACACAGTGAAAGGCACCGGCTACTTTGCTCTCGACCGAGAGGAGGAGGAAGAGGAGGAGGAAGATGAAGAAGAGGAAGGGGAGGATGAGGAGAATGAGGGCGAGGAGAGGAGGGAGAGAAAAACCGCCTTGTCCGCTCAGGGAGCCTTGTCTGCTGCCGCTGCCGCCGCCGTTCAAAGCGACGACGAGGACCCTAATGAGAACCAGTGCAGGAAGAACGACGAAGAGCAGGAAGACGAGGAGGAAGAGGAGACGGCGGAACAGGCGCCCAATCGAGACGTCGCAATGAAAACCAACTGAGGGAAATGAGGACATGAATATATATATATATAGAGAGAGAATGGGATCTTTCCATCCAAAGCCATACGGACACACGGCGTGACAGCGGGCGCCACTGGTCCCACCCAGCGGCTCGGACTTAGCTGCTCGACAGGAAGAACCACTGCGGGGACATCAGCTGTTGGGTCAGGGGGCTACAGGGGTACGCAACTCTAAGAAATCAGGGCCCTCCTCTGTGGTTGGATCACTGTGTGTGTTTGTGTGTGTGCGTGTGTGGCCACGTTCGTTTGTTTAGAATTTGCTCACTTGCTCTCTGAGAAGAGTCACTAAACAGCCGGGATCTTTGTTGTTTTTTTTTTTTTTGTTTTTTTACAGCTTTGAATCTCAGTTTTATTATTTTTTTAAAGTACATATCTCTAAGAGGAATGCATTTTTGGCATATCATTTTAGCATCATCGTTTAGATTTTGTAAATATTTTAAACACTGAACTGTACCGAGTTTTCATGATGCGCTGAAACATTTTTGAACTTGCACAATCACCAACCATCCGCCCCGCTTTTCTTTTCTTTTTTAAAAATTTTAAATGTATCGATGCCAGACATACTGCAACTTTGTGTCAGAGAGTTTTCTCACATACAGAGCTTAGGGAGCTGCCTCTAGAAAGCCAGTGCTGAGACGCCACTACACTAAGAAATAATGTTGAGAATTGACAGTCGTTGCTGTGTGGGCTTTTTTCTTTTCTTTTTTTAAATAGCCATCCAGCCGAGCTAGCTCTGTCATGCTGCTGCGATCTTAGATTTTTACACATGATTAGCATACTGACATGAGCCTTGGCGAACTTAAGATCCTGCTTTTGCTCTGTCTATAGTCCTCTCTGTTTATAATTCTTCAGTAAAGCAGGACTGAGATATTGCGTGGCTAACTTTACAAAGAAACCACACTGTATCTCTCCATATTTTAAATATTAGGAAATGCTCTTTTAGAAGTTTATATCCGGAAGTCAAACCTATATGTAGTGAAGTGCTGTTTAAGGAGTTAGCAGAGATTCTTTACTCCTCTTCACCCGCTCCTGAAGTTGTACTTCATTAGATGGTATTTAAAGCTTTATTGTGGCTACGTTCTTAAGATTTTAGGCACTTTGAGATTAGGGACATCGGTGATTTCATTGTCTCTCGTTTGAATCGCCTCGGCCTTAACTCTTAATCTCAGACCAGTCGCCTTTTCTTTGCACACGGCCGTCACACCATCTCTCGATATTACGCGAGCACTCGTCTATGAATGTCCATGTTACTTGCTTGATATCTCCCAGCCACGTCACACCAGTTTCTTTTAACCCACAAGAGGGCCAGAATGTATGCTGAATGAACCAGACCACATGTATGTGACTGATGCCTTTTAAGTCATCCTTTCTTTCTTTCACTTCTCCCCACGGCCCTTTCGAGTTTGAAAGGTGATGGAAATGGGTGTTCTTTGCATTTTATATTACCTGTATGAATTTCATGGGTATTAGCTGAATGCGTCCCTTCTTTGTGGTCCTGAGCTTTGAGGAGGAGAGAGGGAGACGAAACTTAAAAAAAACAAAAACAAACAAAAAAACATTTTGGGGTGAGTGTGCCTAAAAGGCCTTTCAGCTTCTCGGGATCATGATACAGTGAAAATATTTTGTGGCACATCGTTGGCAGGATATTCCTCCATCGACGTAACTCGCGGTAAAACTCTATTCTCCATGGTGGAGTGCGATGTTTTCTTTTCTACCTGCTCTTTCCATTGTAAACAGCATTAGCGGATCTGTTGTTGCCTCAGAATATTAGATGTGTAACATGCCTTTAAGAGCATCTCTGTGCTTCGACTTCAGGTGGCTTTACCGCCTCAGTGCTGCCTTGCTTTTTGGGCAACTCACCCCATCCTGAGTGAGATGTGATTGCTACTATAGGCTTATACAATACTGTACATAAGAGTTCACTCTGTGAGTGCACATTTGATAAAATTTATTTATTTATATGTAAGCATTTAATAATAAACAATATATTTAAAACCTTGGCAAGACGTGAAATGTCGGGGGTAACGTGGCTCGAGTCCACACATACACACTAGTTTGCAGAGTCTTGCCTGTGCTCTCGTCAGGGAGGGAATATTTTTTAAACAAAGGATGATTCTGTTTTGGGACTTTTTTTGTAAAGATAATCCAGACATCCTTGCATGATGATGTATGGGCTGAGGGTGGTGGGTGGGGAGTTACCAGGTTTGGCTGCACTTGAGTTCACTTGGGTTTACATTTGAAATGTGCATGTGTATTTATACACAATCTTCAATAAAGTTGTGTAAAGCTTCCCGTGCTTCTGCCTGGTGGTTCACTTTCTTGACCAACTTCCATAGCTGCCCCACATCTTTGACTGTATTATTTTATAAATAAGAAAAATAAGAAAATACAAATCTGTTTGTGCCCTTTGCGTAACATAGTTGTTAAATTACCAGATACTTCAGATTCTGGAACGAAATGTATAAAATAACAGGTTTATTTATTCAATGCTGTGATTGGTACACATTCTGTTTAGAATTTACATTTTTATAAATATTTTACATAGAGATGTAAATGTGTATCAGAAACACGATCCAACTCCTCTAAACACATCGCTTTTTCCTACGTTGGGCTCTATAAATACATTTTGAAATTATAATTAATGCAATGCTGCTACGCTTTGGATAAAAAAGGCATTTTAAAAATGTGCAGCATTCAAAGCTGCTCTGGTAGAATAAAAATATGAATCTGAATATTAGTACAACAGGTCGCCTTTAACACCTATGGTCAGGAAAGCATGCTCAGCTCATATCCCAGCAGTAAGCGATCTCACTGGCGTTCCCTAAAGAATGTGATCATCGCTATGAGCCATATAAAGGAAGGCTGTCATGCTTCCCTTTGTTTTATCCTCTGCTCTCCATCTCCTAGTGCGATCTGAGCAGGAACACGGTGTTCTCTCCCCGGTTCCTCCGGGTTATCCGGACGCTTAAAGCCAAGGCGGTTCTACCGAGAAGAGGCTCGTCCTTCTGACCAATAGGAGAGAGGAGAAGGAGGATCGGCTGTGAGCAAAGCGCCTCACTCCGTCAGAGAAAAGAGAAACCCAAAGAGAAACGTGCTTTGCTTGTTAAGATTGGACGTTAGAACGCGCTGACATTATAAGGAGGCTATGAATGACAGGGATGGATAGTCTGAAATCTCTCTCATGAGCATAAAGTTTTCATTTTTCTGGCACTTCACAATTTTTAATAGACGACGGCTACAGTCTGGCACATCTTTAAAAACACCTTCGTCTGTGTTTCACCAGCTGGTGGCGCCCTCTGACAGTGTGCCCTCTCCTGCTGGTGTTTGAGAAAGCAGTCAGAGGTGGACCTCTGCGTTTTCTCCAATCTCTGTTCGTGGCTACACCCGTCCTGACGTTCCCCGCGAATTTTATCCACGGCGCTCCGCCACATCCACTCATTTTATTTGATTTTTTTTAGTTGGGGGGAGGGGGCGCACACACTACCTGACGTGCTGTCGGAGGCAGAAAGGTTAGAGCGAAGCGGGTCTGCTGTTTGGATTCGGACGGCTTTCTGCCCTTTAAACCGCGCGGATGTGATGGCCGGACAACTTTGTGCTCACGGCGCGGAGACCGAAGCAGACAACAATAGGCTCTAATGCAGCCTGCTGCAGTTCGGCCGCAAGGTGAAGGTCCGCGTGAAGAGCCCGTGGATCGTTTGCGTTTTCTCAGATCCAACAAGTCCGGCAAGGTAAAAATTTAAACAGAATTACAGGAAGTGGTTTCACTTTTAGGTAATCTCTTTCTTTCAAATACCCCCCCCCCCCCCCCCCCCCCAAAAAAAAATGTGTTGCTCTCAGAGCTAAAAAAAAATATTTTGGGGGGTAAATGGTTAGTATCGTGGTTTGTGGTGATTTGTGCCTGAATATGTTTTTATATAGCGTGCAGTCACTCATATTGTTCTAATTAAAACAAGATTTAAAAGCAGGATTTCGTGTTTCTCTCTCTCTCTCCTTTTTTTTTTTTTTTTTTTTTTTTACATGAATGGCACCGTGCCACTCCACGCGCCTCGCCGCCCCTACCTGCCACATTTTTTCCCCTCTCTATTTGCTCTTTTTCTTACCACCGAGGTCAACCGAGGAGAGCGTGTGTGCAGGAGATATGGGAAATGTACGGGAGGTGTTTTTTTCCCCCTCTCCTACTATGGGTGGGGTTTTGTCTCGCTTTATTGCGGCCCCGTTTTAGGCGTGCGCCATTTTCCGTGCGCTTTTACGCACGGGGACGCCAATAAAACTGATAGTCTGATTAAATCTGGAACCAAGAGATTTTCCACAGAAAAGCGCATCCCTGGTGCCAAGTTCTGGCTGAGGTAGTAGTTTGTGCTGTTGGTCGGGTTGTCATATTACCCCTTGCGGAGATGACTGCGCAATCTACTGCCTTGCCGGCGCTGGTGACTTGCAACGAGGGAGCCAACCGGATCGACGTAAAAGCCTAAACCCCACTTTACATCGTTCAGAAAAAAAAGTGACGGAATAAAAAAAAAAAAAACCCGCATGCTTTCAAGAAAATTCAAATACTTGTGTGTGATATAAATGTTAACATTTCTTGAAATAAAGTATTTTTTCCAAAGCTTGCATCACGTGCATTTGTGTATATCTGATTCCACATCTTGTTATAATTAATGTTCTGCTTAGACATTCTTATTTCTCACGGCGTTGGGGTGTTAAAGCACAGATGGAATTAAAGATGCCAGTCCCATTAAGTGTCTTAGCAAGCATTTATGGTAACCTAATGCTGTACCATATTATAAATTGTGTTATAGCTCCAATGCAAAGTAGATATAGGGCCAATTTTGCCGATACCAGTGCTGATACTCGTACTCCCTTAAAAGAACATATAACCCCAATTCTTCATCAGCTTCACTGGTTTCCCATAGAAGCTAGGATAAACTTTAAAATTTTAGCTCTCACATTTAAGTGCATCCATAACCTTGCCCCTCCTTATCTGTGTGATCTGCTTCATATTACCACTGCTTCCTGCTCTCTCAGATCTTCATCTGCCATTCATCTTGTTCCCTCTGCTCGTCTTGTCACTATGGGGAACAGAGCGTTCAGTCGCGCTGCTCCTCGGCTCTGGAACTCACTTCCTCCAGTCATAAGAAATATAGATTCCCTTCCCTTATTTAAGTCACAGCTTAAAGCATACTTGTTTAAACTGGCTTGCTCGCTTTAATACAGATCTTACCTTTTCAAAAAAAATGTTTATTTTTTGTATTTTAAATCTATTTAAATCTGCTGTTTTATTGATATCTTTCTTCTCTTTGTAAGGTGACCTTGGGTTTTAGAAAGGCGCTCTCAAATAAAATGTATTTCTGCTCTTCATGTATTTAAAAAAAATTTTTTTTGGGGGGGCAGCTTCTGTTTAAATGTGCTGTAGGCTCTAAATAAAATGGATGTGACCGTCAACGCAAAGAATTTTCATAGTGTGCGTTTGAGGTATTTTCTTTAATTATTGCCAAAAAAGTAATTTAATGAAGTGGGCTACATACTAAACTTAGAGGATAGGAAAATAGTATCAATCCAATCCACCAATACCAGTGTTGGTATCGATACTGTGGCTATTTGGATCAGTCCGCCCACGTCTACAGCATTCACTAAAGCAGGACAACCTTCAAGTGCAGCTGTCATCAACACACTTCGACATTTCCTATTGTGGCATATCAGAATGTGTGCTGTGAAGAAAAAAGGGGAGTGGGTTTTAAACACATCTGACTGATGCATGCTTTGAAATTGGTGTAGTGCTTGAAATCAATGTTTGAACTGTGAAACAGTATTTAGGGAGCTGTGTGAAAATTATTTTTAGGGGCTAGCTGTTTGGAACCCCTTTTATTTGACCTTTCTAGTTCATTCACTGTGTGAAATGGTTGAAACTATTGAAACCCAGTTTTTTGATTGGCTGCCCCTGTAAACAGAAGGTTAAATAGCAGGTGGGTGGGGCTTATTGTGGATGTCTGCTTAAACTGACTGACAAGGATTCAGTTCAATTCAGTTTTAGTCACATAGCATCAAATCACAACAGCAGTCTCTTCAAGGTGCTCTATATTGTAAGGTAAAGACCCTAAAATAATACATAGAAAACCATCAATCAAACGATCCCTTAACAGAGAGCACTTGGTGACAGTGGAAAGGAACTCCCACTTGACAGGAAGAAACCTCTGTGGCAGCCGTCTGCATTCATCAGCTTGGGGTGTTGGGAGTGAGACGAGACAAAATACACACTGTGTACGAGAGCTAGAGATGAACAAATATCTGTACATAGGCCGAGTTCATTAAATAAATTGTTAGCCCTGTTTTATATGCGCATCCATCCCTGTGACAGTACATGTATGAGAGAACTTTAAAAAGAATATCTTTTCTTTAATTTTATTTAACGAATGAAAGGATTTTTATGTATTTTAAAGGGTCACCTAGTGACATGCATTGTAAATTAGTTTAGAAGGAAGCTGATGTGTGCCATGGTTCATGGTACACTCACTGGACACTTTATTAGTTACACTTTGCTGGTAAAAGCTTGGACCCAATTTTGTCTCCATTCTTCAAGGTACAATTTTATCAAGGTGCTAGAAAACATTCTTCTTATATTTTGGTCCATATTGACATGACAGGATCGCACAGTGGCTGCAGATTTGTCAAATGCACAGCCGTGATGCAAATCCATTGTGCCCCATCCCGAAGGTGCTCTGTTGAGGTGACTGTGGAGGCCGTTTGCGTGCAGTGAACTCACTGCCATCACTGTGGTCATAAAAGGATGGATGGTCAGCAACAATGATAAGTAGGCTTTTAAACGATGCTCGGCTGATAGTAAGGGACCCAAAATGTGCCAAGAAAATATTCCCCACACCATTCCACCACCAGCGGCCTGAACTATTGATAAAAGGCAGGGTTTCATGTTGACTGCATGAAAAAAGCTGTTAAAAATGGTAATATTGTGCGTTTAAAAATATGGCAAATATAAAAAAAATTTTATTTTTAAAGCAGTATATTGTATAATACTGTAACGGGTTCTTTATTTATTTTACAGTGAAGATGAACATTTTAGTTTCCCCACCTCATTATTTTTATAACCTACTCATCAAGCATGTGCATATTTTTTGGTTTATTTTTTTTTTATCAGCATTCAATCTCTCAATGAATACAGAAGAAAGATATACCACAAAGCAGGAAAGCACCAGATAAGGCTAATCAAAAAGGTACTGGCTGAAGCACATGCTTATTAGGCCAAACTTTTTACTACAAGATTATTCGACAAGCAGCTGGACGCAACAGAGAAGAATAAAGCGTATATATGTTTTGTAGAGAATTAGCAACGGTTTTTGTTTTCACTTTTTTGACTTAGGCAATCATCAAACATTGCCAATGGTGACAGTATTAAATAAACCACTTACCAGTATATGAATAGTGAGGTCATTCATCCATTTTTTTCCCCACATTTCCTTTGTGGTCACACAGGAAATCAGTTTGTTCTAATGGCCTTTACCCATATTTACCTCATCAACATTATGAATTGTGTCTGAATGATTGTGCACAATCATTGCACTTACGGTTCGCTGTAAAAATAAATAAATAAAACAAAAATGTCTCATCTTGTTTAGCGTTTCCGGCAAAATGTTTGACATTCAGTGAGTAGTCTGTATTTCCTCTAATGAATCCCTCCGCTGTCTGATTTCAGAGCCAAACTAGTCCTTTAGTGTCCAGTTGACCGTGTTCGTTAGCTTCTCCCACAAGCAGAACCAAGGGAATATAAACAGCAACAACACAGATTAGCTCCTCTGGACTCTCTTTTGTTTCTTGCTCGTTGAGATTGATTTGAATTGAGAGTGCAAAGTTTTGGAAAACTATCGATTCTGTTCACATGAATGTTGAGCACAGCTCCATTTGACTCCTTTTCTGTCTTTTTTTAAAGTGAGACAAACAACAACTTTAGATTGATCTTCAACATTTATTGTCTCTTTTTTTATTTCTGGAAAAGAAACACTGCAGGTAAACATCACTCCCCCCCAAAAGTCCAAGTGTTGCACAAGGAAACATTAAAAATATTTCTTTTCGACCTCATAAGTTATTTTCACGTTATATAAAATGTGCAGTTCACATTCACAAACAGAGTTTGAGGGTAGCACAATGGTCACTTAAAACGGTTTCCCACTGGGCTTCAAAATTCCTCTTTGCTACAGAAAAAAGAAATCAGCTCTTTGCATCTTTCTATAACCATTAGTAGTCTTAGGTAGAAAAAAACAACAGCAATGACAAGGTTCACAATACAGCAAATTCAGAAAACAAGACCTACAGTTGACTGAAGGGACTAAGCTGATCAAGTCTAAGAGCTTCCTGTACACACCAACGCTCTCCCACATATTTACAAATGCAGTGGAACCAAGACCATCACAGAGCACTTCCTGTCTTTAGAAAACCACTCTCAACAGGTCGTTATCGACACATGACAGTTGAACCTGAGTTGATGTGCAGTAGTTGGGTGGCACAATAGGATGAGAAAAATAAAATATATACTCATGTTTCCACATTCGTTTAAGAGAAAAAGGCTTAATGACAATAATAAAGAGCCTAAAGCACAGGTAGAAGGATGAACATTCAAAACACATACTGATGCACACGTCAGATGCTGAAGATCTGGTAGCATCAAAAACATTTACATGGAAAAGTAAAGTATGAAGGGAAAATAACCACTTATTAGAAAAGTTTTTCATTAATTAACAAATGCTAAACACCTAACCGAAGGAAAATATTCCAATACATTATTTAACATTGGAATATTTCGTTAATGGAATGTATAAGAGGGGAAAATGCACCATGCAAAGTTCAGGTAAACATCAATGACTGCTTCTTGGAGGAAAAGGTAGATTATTGTTGTCAGCTGCAAACACTGTGCAAGATAGCATGACAAATAGCACGTGTACATGTATGGTGACACAAAATAATTTTGAGTAATTTGCATGTATGTAGTCTTAGGAAGAATGAAGTGTGATGTTTCAATACTACACTCAGTTCCTACAAGTAAATCTTAACGATACAGCTAGGACACTATTAGCTTAACTTAGCTTAGTGTAGCATAGAAACAGCTAGCCCAGAAATTGACGTGTAAAGACAGACCTCAACTTTTAATATGCAAAAAAAAAAAAGAACACAGCAAAACTGGAATTTTTATACTCAAAATAATAATATATAGCATCAGTAAAGATCAGCAGTATTTGATTTTCTAGTCTCAGTGCTAAATTAAGCTAGATAGCTGCTAGCTGTAGTTTTATATGCACCATACACACAGGGATAACCAATATTCTTCTCATCCAGCTCAATTATCTGACATCATTCAGGACATTACTTATTAACAATTGACTTCTTTATACTTGTCACCCTCTTATTACATATTCCAGCTTTGCAGTCAACTTTTAAATACACCGGTTTAATTCCAAAACCCCAAACATCAACTATGGTGAAGGTAAATTATTTATTTAAGATGATGTTTAATTTTTCAAAACACATTTTTCTTCTAAAGCACATTTGTTTGCTCGCCTCAACAGCTTGGAGTGAAACGTGTCAGTTTTTTCCACCACTTTCCCCCCCCTATCTGCAAGTCAAAATTTCATCAAAATTATTCTAAATTTCAAGTTATGTATCTCAAAATTTCAATTTTCTACATACAAATAAAAATTTGGAGATTAAAAACCCAAAATTTTGAGATAACTTTAAAGTTTTTGAAGCACAAACTACTTCATATCTTCTGCAACTTCCTAAAACTAAAACTAAAAAATATGAAACAAATATGGAAAAAAGAGAAAATGATTTGGTTTCATGTATAGCCATTGGTATCGTTTCATTTTGTTCCCTTTCTTTGTGGCTGCTCTCATCCTTTGGGTCTTATGCCAAATGTCTGGAATAATATATAATCAATAATATATGCATGATCGTTGCACATTAACAAATAACATTATCACCAGTTCTCATTCAGTCTATATAAATTCAACAATAATTCAAACCATTGCACCATTGCTCATAATCCCAGGCCTACATTATGCTACTGCATGCACTGACACACAGTCCACTACATCCACTCACGGTAACACATTTTACCCAAACCCGTCCCCCTGAAGGCAACATCATCTGTATTTTGATGAAGCACCTAAAGCAAGAAACATGCAAAAACAAAACAATAAAACAAAAGCTTTCAGATTCAACCTTGATTGTACTTCATGATTTTTCTTTTTAAAACTACAGCTATGAATTATATCAATCCTCCCTGCTGCAGGGAATATTTGCTTCTTCATCGTACCATGGGTCTTCAGTGAGTTATATGGGTTGGCCTAAAGTGCAAATACACTGGTGTACAAGTCATTTAATCTCACGATAAGCCAGTTATTTATAACTTTAAGAGAATTGCCAAACCAAATCCCAAATTTAAAAATGTAAGGATTTTAAATTATATTAAAAAATATTTATTTTCCAAATCAGTAGATAGAAACCACTTACGACTTATGGCTTAGCCACGCTAGAGTAAAAATAGGACCGCAACCTCACTGCAACTAGGAGAGAAAAAAAAAAGATGGATAGTAGCCTGGAAATTGCAAGAAGTGGCGGCAACCAATTGACCACTCGGAGGCAAGTAACATAGACGTAAACATAGCCGCAGTTACATCGCCGTCCTGCAGCAACTGCACCGCTATTTATGGAGGTTTTCTGAATGTAAGTAGTTCATGTAAATGTTGCATGTTGACAGCAACAAATTTGCAACAGGTTTTATCAATGACTGCACACAAAATTCCCAACTTGCACCAGTTCAATCTGATGGCCGACTGAACCCTTCTTATTAGTGGTTCGTCAATATCTCGATGATTCAAAGTCAAGAAAACGGCTGATTGCTAGTGGTCACAGATGTTGTCCCCATCCTCAGAGCAACAATTTTAAAGGTAACAAGATCATTAACTTATTACATAGGGTCACAATCAGTTTGGTTGTGCCACGGTCCCCACCCAAAGTATTTCTTATCTTTCGTTAAGCTGAACTACGATTTTAGCTTCATATTTAATTGATAGAGAATAGCTAGAACAACAAAAGTCTAAATATCTAAGAATATAATTAAAATAAAATAATTAAAATAAAATAATTTAATAAAACGTTTAGTAGAACATGGCGACGTGTTACTGGATTAAATGACTTGTCACAGTGAACTTTTTTTTTGCTGTGCAGATGTGTTTGTTGTTCATAAAACACATCAGTCCTTCTGTCTCAACTTTCGATCGATAAAGGCTAAGATCCTTTAATGACTTTTTGGGAAATGTGGATAACCTCTTGTTCTGTGCCCATATCGACACTTCTTTAATTTCTTCGGCAAACTTGAAACAGTTCTTCAGCAAGTGAGTCCTTTAAAGCCACACTGTGGCAAAACGGAAAATGCAGCTGACATGTCAGCTTGGTCCATTTTCACGAGACAAAGGAGGTATTCTTTTTTTTTTTTTTAAATATATATAAACAAGTTAAATATACAATAGCCTACAAGAGAAGGAAGGATCAACTAAAGAAAGGGGAATAGTAGTAGGAGGAGCCCAGAATTGTTTAGCACAAGAGGAGGGAGGGAAAGAGCGAGAAAGCTCTTCTTCACTTCAGAAAAGCATTTGCTTATTTGAGTTTTGCCAGGCGAATTATTTCTTGACATTGTTTATTCACGACATGATTTAGTGACTTAAAATTATCTACGGTTTAAGCTTTCATGACTGTGGAGTCTCAATAAACTAACATGGCGATGCTGACTGTAGTTCCCCTGAGCTGATCAATCCTGAACTCCTACAGAGAAATGAAGCACCAACAAATTAATGTGCCACCTTCTAAGGAAGCAAATAAATAAGAAAACTAAAAGGGGGACTCTGAGTTCAGGACTAATCAATCCTGCTGAGTCTACAGACCTTTCTAATCACTGAACCATAGCATCGGTGGAATGCTCCTCAGGGCTGGCGGTTGCCGTACATGAGAGGTATGATGAAGACTGAGATGTCGTCTCCGGAGCCCAGGCGCTCATTGGTGATCCTCCAGCCTCTGTCTCTCAGAACACCTCGTGCTCGCATCACCAAATCCTGTGCTGCCATTGTGTACCTGGCCAATAGAAGACACAGCAATGAAGCCCTTGCTTTAATATTGTGATACGCTGTAGCTCATTTAATTTAATGGCACTCTCTTGAAACACAGAAGTTGCCAGAGCTCTATTGTGATTTTAGTATTTTGAAACTTTAGTTGTCTTGCAGTTTGACATCTGTGGATCTTATGCAGCAACAGGATATTTGAGCCTTTCTGCACTGATGCACCAAACTCTATAGTCTAACAGCGCATGGTGCTGAAAAGAAGAATGTAATTCTGAATAAAATACACAACACAGAGGCACAATTTACAAAATTCCTATTTATGTAGCAAAAACGAAATAACTAGACAAAGGAAATAAAACAAAGGAAAGTTCGAACCTGTGCAAGTCGTCAGGGTCGCAGTTAGCTAGAAAGGTGGTGACGGCTTCAGCCACCTCCTGGTTGGAAAGGACATCCCAGAGGCCATCAGTTCCCATCACAAGCACATCATCAGCTCCGTGTTCGTAATGCATCAGGTTATACACCTTCACCTGCATGATAAACAACAAAAGGGCCATCAGTTCAACTCAACTGATCCCTTTTATCGGTAGTAATATGGATGTTTTTTAAAGCTCATTATATCAAAGAGAAAGCTCTACCGAGGGTATCAGATGACCTTTTTAATTCTGCATTGCATAAAAAAGGGGGTTGGTTCTAAGGGAAGTGCTCTAGATCTTTAACATTCATACATTTCAAATTCAGTGTTCCCACGGCAACATTTCACTGTTACCGATTTTAGTTGTGGTGTTCCTCAAGGCTCGATCCTTGGTCCATTGTTAATTGCAGTTTGCGCTTTCTCACATGGACTGTTCTAACCTACATTTTCTTAAGTTATACTTTTCTTTTTAGTCCAGTGACCCCGAGACTGTTTTTATACTCTTAGTCCTAAAAGCATGGAAGAAAAGCCTGATGTTGCCAGCTCAGTAGTGGAGTTGGTTCATGACCAAATCCATTAAGTAATTGTAAGTGTTCTGATGCTTTTATAATAAATAAATGGATTTTAGTACAATCCAAATTGACATCGTTTCTTTCATCCATTGTACATAACCAGTGTATGAATGTGAGAGTGAATGAATAGTGGAATTGTAAAGCGCTTTGAGGGGTCCCGAAAAGCGCTATATAAATGCAATCCATTATTATTATTATTATTATTATTATTATTATAAGGCCATACAGGAAATTATTTGCTCCCGCTTTGATGACTGTTAGCTACAGCTAGCTATACATACTGTACATACTGCCTATATCACTCTGCTATGTCCAAAATCACATTGGCCAAGTATTATTTTTCACATTATTTTAAAACTCTGCTCATCCGTTAGCATTGAATAGCCCCGTACCATAAGACCCATGACCCCTTCATGTTACACGGGCGCTCTCTGAGATGCTTGAATGGTCGATATCCATAGCTGTCAGCTCGTGAGATCAAGTGATCAGACTTGCATCATCTGGCAACATCGTAGGTGTTTTATTGACATTCTTTTAAAATATTTAGCTGTGGTTTCTCATTGTTCTTTTTTTTTAAATTAAAAAAAAAGTAGTTCTTTTGTTTACATTTTTTATTCTTGTGAAGCAATTTGGGGCTTTGCTAATAGCAATTTATAGATGCCTTATTATAGTACTCAGTACGCCAACCACCACCCTGTTTGAATCGACTGCCTGGTCTGACTGCACACATCAACCTTTGTTGTTACTTTGCTCTTGTGTTCACAGCTGAAACACAGGATTGCTTCACCCTCCTGTCTTATTCACTACTCATTTCAAATTGATATGAAAAGCATAAAAAAGAATAGAGGAAGAATCTGCACTGCTGGATCTCATCACTATGGCTTTGAAGTGCAGAAAATATTCAACTATTTTCTAGAATCCTTTATGTATTCATCAGCAGGGGAAAAAAGCAGAAAAAAAGTAAACCATTAATTTCCATCTGCCCTGTAATTCAAAATAATACACTACACATCCATTAATAAATAAGAGATTCTATTATTATCCTTTTGAAAATCTTGCTTGTAGTTTTTTCCCCTTTCCAGTTTTGCTAATTGGCTTTTACACATTTATGTAATTAAAAAACAGTGAAACAAAACTGCAATTTTAATTAAGGCTGGTATACTATGACTAAGACAGATGAAATGATGAAATCTTTTCTGTCCAACACTTTACACACGATGACGCCTGACGCTTCTACGACTTAACGAATGTAATGCCGTTTCTTCCTTTACAGAGAACATCACGAGATACCCCTGAGAGGCTTTGTGGAGAGGTGAGAGATTTGTTTGTGAGAGAAAGAGGGAGAGATCCAGACAGAGGCTCTGAGTGCTGAGAGGAGTTAAGACTTCCATGTGAACCTGGTATGACCCCGGGAATTAATGAATTAAAGATCAAGCAGAGCGCCCGGGGAGGAAAAATGCAAAATTCTATAAGACAAACTGCATCAGGAGATGAAAGCGGTTTGAAACCAGCGCCAGACAGTCAGACAGGTGAGCTCAAGTTCGTCAGCAGCAGAGGACTTTTTTTTTTCCAGACAGAGAAGCAGAAAATTGCATCTCTAGTGACTGCAGTGCAGATATGACCGAGGCAGAAGTAGGTTAAGCCAACTGACTGACTTATTCCATCTGCACTAACTTATATTTCGTTTCATGACTGCTCCTGAGCTTTTCATGCACATACATGGAAAACCAAAAGACAACTGACGTGGCATCTAAAATATTGTAAATAGCATTAAATGAAGGAGATGGGGCGCGATGTGGTTTGCAGAGACAGTAGTTGCTGCATGCAGGACCATTTGTTAGAGTATGCATAAAAGACTACCAGCTATCAAGTTCATATAGGCTGGCACTGATCAGCTGATTTGCCAGGACTGCAGGCAAAGTTTATATAATTACAGTGCAGGATGCAGATTATGCTTTTTATTCTTTCAGTATCCGCCTGGACAAAAGCCACATGCTATATGTCAGACTTGTTTGCAAGAAGCCGTAAAGAGCTAATTTACAAAGCTGACTTCATAAATCCAAGATGAAGATGAAAACATAAAAAACACTCAAAATATTGTTGTTTTTTTATTTTACCCTGACATGTATACAGCTGGGCAATTCACACATTGCCATATGCTTTCACAGATTTTCTGCCAGCAGCTTCAATAGTTCAAGAAATTGAAATGATCGCAAGGAGGAGGAACCGGTGAGAGAGAAACTGAAGATTGGTCATGTACAGAGGGACGTAGGGGGACAACAGCAGTTTACATTAGGGATGCAGCGATACCGATACTGGTATCGGGTATCGGGGCCGATACTGTAAAATGTGTGTGCACTCATACTCGTAAAAGTTAACCGATACCAACTTATTTCATTAATCAGAGGGTGGCATGTCATTTCTGTTGTAGTTTTTTAGATTGGCCACTAGGGGGACATCCCACGCTAAACAGGCACAGGGTTAGGCGAGTGAGACTGGCGGCTCCAGATAAAAAAGAGAAACTGGAGGCTGCTGTAGCTAGGCTAAACAAAATGTCAGCAGTGTGGACCGGAACAGCCAACTTTAACTCAGGTTTTGGAAAAGCGATGAAAAATGTCAAGAGAAAATCCACAGGCAGTTAAAATAACAGAGGCTCTGACTCATTTTATCGCTCTGGATGACCAGCCAATGCCGGTCATGGAAAACATAGGATTGCACCGTCTTCTCAGCATACTCGAGCTGCGATATGAAATATAATAAATAAACAGAAGTGTTTATTTATTATTCTGAAAGCTCGGGACAGTGCCAATAGTTCAGTGGTATTTTGTTAAATTACAATGTGGAGACTCCGCAATAATTTAACAGAAGTGCTTATTTTTCACTTGAAATTTTTTTGTGGTCATTTTTATTAAGATTTTATTTTTTATCGGCAGAGAATAAAATAAAACCTGTCTTCCAATTCATTGCATTTGTGTGTGTGTGTGCGTGTGTGGTAGAAGTATCGGTTTTTGTACTCTGTATTGGCAAGTACTCAGATCCAAGTATCAGTATCGTATCAGTTTGAAAAAACTGGTATGGTTGCATCCCTAGTTTACATGAAATTACATACCATTACAGGGGTGGCTATAGGTGGAAATTTCTTTTCTACTTTTTTTAATCATCAAGTGTGAAGTGTTCCTTTCATTGTTTATTTATTTTTATTGTTTTTTAGCTTGAAAATGGATTTCTTTGTTTTTTTCTGTTTAAACGTGAATTATTAAAGATGTTTTCACTTTTTAAAAACTGCATTTCAAACTTTAAGTAGCAATTGTGTTAAATGTTAAATACACTGCTTAAAAAATAAATACATAAATAAAGGAACACTTCACGCTTGATGAGCCAATCATAGCAGTTCCTTGCACTGTGCGGTGTGACTTTTACTGGATGTAATAAAACTATGTTAAAAAAACAGCTAAACAGCCGACAATAGGCCGTTTAAAAAGTTTTGGACAGCAGAAGGTGAAGAGCTGGCTCATCCTCTGATGTTTGGAAACTAAGAACAAATCACATGCTAAGAGCCTTGCAAAGTTGTGTCTACACCACAAAGCAGCACAACTGATTCATTCAGCCGCCTGAAAACACACCGCAGACGGCAGTATAATTATTGCACTAAGTTCCAGAAAAACAACGCAACGGCTGCTAATCCAACGTCTGCTCAGATGTCCACGAAAGCATTTCCACCCACCTCACAGAGACACACTGAAAGCCCCAAAGCAGTCAAATTCTGTTTGACCAAAGATAAGCATCCACCAAACACGGTGAGTAGCGAATGCTCAAGATAATAATTAACACACTGGTGAAAATACGTGCAAAAAAATACCCTTGCAGAATTTTTTTTCCCAAACTGGCAAAATGTACCTGTGTGCAAAGCGTTGCGGGGAAAATTCATCACAGCTGCAATGATTGGAGGGAAAGGCTTTGTATTTTGCTTCTAAAAGATGAACCGCTTTATCTGTCTGAAAGCAAGGCTCTGTTTTCATGTTGCGTTACGTATTAGTGTGTCAGCAGGTCACTTTACCTCAGGGCAACAGGACAGGAACGGCTTGATAAAGATGTTGGAGTCATGAACTTTGAGGTCGTGGTCACCGAGTCCGCGGGTCACACCGATGGTGGCCAACACCCGTGCCTGGAAAACAAACTGGTTAGGGCTTTTTTTGTTTTTTTTAAAGCATTTAGCATCTCAGCCGGAGCTTGGGAGCCATTTATTTGGAAGAGGATCCGGCATAAAACTTCCACATCGATCATGTGGAGCTACTCGCCTCGGTGACCCGTTGTGGCAAGAGAGCAGCCGAAAGTATCTTCTCCCAGACACTGACATAAACAAAGCTTCACAACAAAGTTAATGCATAAGTTCAAGAAGTAAGATCTGTAATCACTCATCTGCCTGCTAGAATTATTTTTTTTACATCACTTCCTGTTTCTCACGCTGTCAGAACTCAGTACTGACATCATTACTCTCATCCAGCCATTTTTTCAATCAGCCTTTAAATCTCAGTGCTATTCTGTCATTCCACCTTTCAGACTCGCATTTGTGCAACCGGCCTCCTCCCCATCCATCTCTCCCCGGCATCTCTGAGCCATAACCCAAGCCTCCATCTGCACCACCAGCATAAACACAATGGGGGGGTCCTGTCCTAATTCTGCTTCTGCTGGTTTATCCGGGTCTAAACGCCAAAACGCTTTTATTCAAATTCTGTATCTCAATAAATCACGTTCACCCCCAAAATGATGTCTCCTTACTGAACCGAGTGACAGGAATCACATAAACATATGCTAACACTATTTTGGCGAGTGAATCTGGGAACATTCAATGACAGTCTTTTATAATACATCATTTACATCCAACCACCAACATATTAACAGGTGATATTTTAGATGCAAAAAACAAATTCCCACAAGTTTTCAGGAATAAAAATTATGAAGCTGTATTGTTTGGTTGTGTAGTCTTTTTGTTGCTTTGTTTGCAGCATGTTAAAGGGCAATGTGTATCTGAAGGAGGAAAGGTCTGGCCAATGAGACAGGAGGTACTTGCTTTGTACACAGCCAAACAAAAATCCATCTGTGCCCTTAAGAATTCATCCTGCTGCTGCCATCTATCATCAGTGCTGCGTATCAGCATCATCAATCATCAGTAATGACGAGCGAGTCGGTTTGAAATTTTCACCCTGCTGTTAACGTGCTTTTTGAGGGGCCGATGTAAGTGGGTGGCAGGCTGGTGATAGACGAGTGCGATAAAGCTTTCGTTTTTTTGGATGAATGGGCAAACGTACTGAAAAAAAAACAAGCATCTGGGGCCCGAATTTCTCTGTAAAACTACTGCTTTGCACGATGATGACATTATCAGGCAGCGGCACAACAAACAGCTTCAAAAATGGATTTGTTAAATACACGCTGGCCAAACAGCGGAAGGATATTTACGGCAAAAGCAACAGTGTCAAAAGTGCACTCAGACTAAACTAGTCTTTCAGTTATCGCATTCTTGTGCAACTGCCTTCCTCTCTCTCATCCCTGTGACGACGCTTTGTTGTGACCGCTCTTTGAATTCAGCAGCCATTCACTACTTCAGACGGACGACACTGCGTGTGTGTGTGTGTGTGCGCGCTGTGTGGTCGTCAGAAGATGCTTTCCTTTCTGGAGCTTCGCGTAACATCTCTCTCTGCATCAAATGGAATTGATTGAAAATATGAAACAAACGGACGTGACTGAGAATTTAAAGGCGTTTTTCCCCCCCTTTCTCCGCTGCAGTTTATTTGGTGGAGTATTTTCAGTCTCTCCTTCGCTCCTCTCCCCTGCTATCCCAGCGGGGATTAACTTCGCTTCTCAGAGAGACGACTGTCATCTCCCGAGTGGTGTGTGTCTGTCTGAATGTCTGTGTGTGTCTTAGATATAGGGTTGCCGCTGGAGTGAAATAGATGGACCGTCTCCCCTCTCTTCTAAGTGAGGGTGCGCACTGACACACGCGCATGCACTCACTTCAGAGAGTTCGCCCACTTTCTGGGAGGCTGGCAGGCTTGTAGTGTGTGTGTGTGTGTGTGTGTGTGTGTGTGTGTGTGTGTGTGTGTGTGTGTGTGTGTGTGTGTGTGTGTGTGTGTGTGTGAGACAGACTGACAATTTTGGAGCAAGTGATTTTTTCTCTGCACTTCTGAATTCTACAGTACAAACCACACAAGGGTTGGTGAAGACACACAAACTCAGTCAAACTTGCACTGACACACTCACACACACACTCTTACCTTTTTCCCTTCACCGTATATAAGAGGAAACTTGAGATCCTCATCCTCGATCGTCTTGTAAGCCCTGTGCATGAGAAAAGAAATGCAGATCAAGGCGATGAATTTTTCCCTTTTCCACCCCTTTTCTTTCATAGGCGCACTTTTTAAAGCGTGTATATGTTAATTATGTTTGACAGACACACACGAAAAGCATGCATACTTTCAAAAAGGAAAAAAAAGAGGGGATTTCTTCCCCATCTTAAATGCCATCTTGGTGTCTCAGTAGCTTATGGTGAATATTTTGCTCTACAGCAGATCCACAATAAACAGGTTCAACAGCCTCTTCCCTAACATGCGGTGTACTGAGTTACAGATGGACGCCAGGGACTGTAACGCAGACACTTCTACATCAAACAGTGGTCCAGTCAAACCTCATATAATCCAGGAAATATAAATCACACCACTTAGTGTGCAATAGTTTCAACAATTGCCCCTTAAGCCATTTATACATCAATTCTATTCACGGTGGACACAATGGCAAAAAATGTCCCCCTAACATAAGCAGATTTATGTGTGATGGCTGGTCACCTCAGCAGAAAAGAACAAGAGGTAGCAAAGAGATAATTCTGTGTTTGATCTACTTCATACAAAGTGCAACAAAGAGCCCAGCTGCTGATAAAGCAACATCCCACACATGGGCACAACTTATACTTTGGGACTCTTATCGGTTCATGATACAAGCACTTGACAGGGCATCCAAAAAGCAATAATTTGACATAAAACTGTTAGTCCTCTATAAATTTATTGTAACATAAGACTTAAATGTGCATACAGTGCATTCATAATTTTTATGGACAGGATTTATAGGCGCAGCCAAGTGGCGGAGGGCTTTCACTTCAGTGGCCTCAGAATCTCATCTCTGCTTTTTGCGGATGATGTGGTTCTGTTGGCTTCATCGGGTGAGGGCCTCCAGCTCGCACTGGAACGGTTCGCAGCCGAGTGTGAAGCAGCGGGAATGAGGATCAGCACCTCCAAATCTGAGGCCATGGTTCTCAGCTGGAAAAGGGTGGAGTGCCCACTCCGGGTCAGGGATGAGTTCCTGCCCCAAGTGGAGGAGTTCAAGTATCTCGGGGTCTTGTTCGCGAGTGATGGGAGAAGGGAGCTGGAGATCGACAGACGGATTGGGGCTGCAGCTGCAGTGATGCGGACGCTGCACCGGTCCGTCGTGGTGCAGAGGGAGCTGAGTGTAAAAGCGAAGCTCTCAATTTACCGGTCGATCTACGTCCCTACCCTCACCTATGGTCACGAGCTGTGGGTAGTGACCGAAAGAACGAGATCGCGGATACGAGCGGCGGAAATGAGCTTCCTCCGAAGGGTGGCTGGCCTCTCCCTTAGAGATAGGGTGAGAAGTTCGGCCATTCAGGAGGGGCTCAGAGTAGAGCCGCTGCTGCTCCACATCGAAAGGAGCCAGCTGAGGTGGTTCGGGCATCTGACAAGGATGCCTCCTGGGCGCCTCCTGGGTGAGGTGTTCCGGGCATGTCCCACCGGGAGGAGGCCCCGGGGCAGACCCAGGACACGCTGGAGAGATTATATCTCTCGGCTGGCCTGGGAACGCCTTGGTGTTCCCCCGGATAAGCTGGAAGAGGTGGCTGGGGAGAGGGAGGTCTGGGCCTCTCTGCTTAGGCTGCTGCCCCCGCGACGCGGCCTCGGATAAAGCGGACGAAGATGGATGGATGGATGGAATGTGCATACAGTTTATTAAAATGTCTAAATAGCAATTCAGAAGTTGATGTTTCAGATGTGCAAAAAATGTTCACAGATAAACGTCATTTAAGACGTTTGTTGCTTTGGTTTCAGCGCGTTTTGGGATTTTTATGGATGAAAGGTGTGACCGGTGAGTCTGGAGGACCTGCTTTGTACACAGCCAGACAAAAAAGAAAAAAAACAACAGTCTGTCCTTTGAACACTTCGTCCTGCTGCAGGTGTCATCTATCACCAGCAATGACGTGTATCAGCATCATCGATCATCCGTAATGACGAGTAAGTCAGTTTGAAATTTTCACCCTGCTGTTAACGTGCTTTTAGAGGGCACTGTACATAAGTTGGGTGGACTGACAGAAACCCAAATGGAAATTGGAAGTCAATTTCTGCTACAGCAGTGACAGCTAACATTTTAGCCACAAACCAATACTTCAGTGTTGTATTTATAGATTGTCCTGTTGACTCTTGGTGGCAGTTTCAGAGCTACGGCTATTTACTGTTCTACTTTTATAAAACCGAAGCACCTGATGGACAAAGATTTGAAAGAATCATCAATGCTACCTCTTACCTGATAAATGACTTTATCTATTCAACACCAAACCTCTCGAATAACTAGTAGCCACAGATCAAGGTAACTTTAACTACACACAAACAAACTTGTGTCTAAGGACGAACACACAGGTTAGCAACAAAGTGAATCACACACTTTTAGGTTTTTGATTTTGCTTGCATGTCAACGCCGGAGTGACTCTCTAGGGCGTAATAACAAGTGTTTTCTGAGCTGAATATTTTAGCAAGAAAGCTAGAGGGAGGGAATCTCAGGATCTGTAAGCAAGCAACAAAAATAAGTTCAGAAGTGCATAAAAGTGGGTGGGGAGAGAGATCTGAAAAACGAACTTAGAAATGGAGCTTTGATGTCAGACTGAAAGACTCCCTGGCTGACGCTGATGTACTTAAACTGGCTAGATTAGGTTTGGCGTCACCAGTCAGTGGAGAATATCAACAACTTCAAACAGCTTTATTATCTGAGTAAGGGTTTGCTCTGTCTGTCAGTCCATGTCTCTTTCTGCCCATCTGTCCGTCTGTCTCAAAAGTGAGTGATGTACTTTACCCGACCCACAGGCAAGGCTCTCTTTCTGTCTCTTCCTTGCCAGCATCATCTCTACCTCTACATCGTCTTCATCCATCAGCGGCCCTCCTGCCCGTGTGCGTCAAACTTAACACGGACAGACAAATGCAAACTAAAGATTACTCTAATTTTTTCTCTCTCACCATTTTACGTTGAAAGTGAGCGAACTTCTGAATGACAATTCTCATTCTCAGTACTGAAAATTCACTGCTTGGAGTAAACAAGCCATAAGCTACTTCAGCTTTATTCTCCAGCTGACTCAATTTGCGACTATCAGCAAATTATGATGAAATGAACCTAACAGAAAGCTGAGATATGCAGTCCTGTGAAAAACTACGTACACCCCATGATTTAATAACTTGTAGAGAAACTCTTACTAGCTATAATGCAGTTCGCTGTTTCGCGGATTTTTATTGTGCAATTTTCCATGTGTGTGTGGGGTTTTTTTTAAACAGTGCATTGTGTTCTGCGTGCTGATTGGCTGTAGACCATTGTCAATCAATCTTGTGCCGTGTCTCCTGTACAGCACAGAATGCGTTCAGCTTGTCAAATTTACATAAATCTTCGATCGCTAGCAGTGTGACTCTGCTGAACTGTATGTTTGTACGTTTTCTCCCCAACAAACACAACAATGTCGACGACTGCGGGTGCCTTTGGTTTCATTCTATAATACTGGACTTATTTAAGGGTTGAACTTTGAGAGTGTTTAAACACGAGAGAAACGTGTGAACATGTTCATGCCTGTCTGAGAAAAGTGTATAAAGTGTGTAGTGAGGGGCTTTACAGCCTGACAACATCTATAATAGCTATAAAAAGTTGGGTACTTCGCAGATTTCACCTATCGCTGGTTATTTTTGGAACGTAATTACCGCGATAAACGAGGGACCGCTGTACCTGGATATTCTTTTTTCCACTGCAGTGAGTTTCTCATTTTCGGTGGACAGATGAGCTGTTATTTTTGTCCACAGACCAGTTAATGTTTGAGAATTCTTACTTAAAGAAAGGTTACTCATACAAAACATGCCATGATTTCTTTATATTTCTAGATTAGATGAATAGTGTAATTTCAAAAGTGTCCACTAGATGTGCTGAATCCATGCGGAAATATTGCTTCAGGCTGATCCCCTCTTTCCACCATCTTTCAGATCGTTGGGTTTTACCGCTTTTAACTACAATGGTCTGGTTGACCAAAAACACTTTCATCAATACCATTAAAAGCCACATTAAACAATCATCTTCAGCAAAAAGCATCTAATAAACCTAGCATACACCAGCTAGGTTAGTAGCAGCAGCTGAACATCAGGCTAACATGAGATGAGTGGCAAAATGCCTCCCAAAAAGCTTCAAGATGGCAGTCCACAAGCAATAAGCATCATCACTGTGGCTAAGTCCATTTTTAATATACAGTCTATGCCCCAAACCAATACCAATCACACCATGACGCTTGTCCATTGTAGTTTGGAATCTGCAACAAAATGTTTCTATTAAATCTGCACCAGTTCCAGAAATGTTCAAATGTTACCTCCTTCTACTGAAATATAGACAAATACAACAAATGACTCCAAACAGTTTCCTTTCTCCGATGTGAAGAGAAAGTCGGCGCTACATCCTGGCTGGCACATCTCTGCTTTCGAGGGGCAGTGTCACAGTGAAATATACATCACACAATAGGAACAGTACTGTATGTGCCTGTGTGTCGGGGAGAGGGAGCGAATGTGTCAGTAAAAGCACACCTCATTACTGGCTTCCACTGCAGCCACAGTCAAACAGCATGGTGCCTTGCTAACCCACATAACAACGCACATACAGGACCATCTCTGCTGTATCATTATATCGAATCAGGTTAGGCTTCTCCCTCATTAGCTCTCTGCTGGTCTCCTCAGCTCCCACCGGATGCCATATTATGAGCAAGAGTAAAAGAGGCAGGAGCAGAGACTTTTTTTCCCATCATAACTCCATCTAATAAGAATGCAGCGGGAGAGGGTTGAGGTCTGCGAGACCCCGAAAATGAGCAGTTTTCATTCCACGTTATAAATTGAATGGCATCGTACACGGTAACGCAGCCTGCTTTAGGGATGTGGGAGTCTGCCGTCGTTAAGTGCTTCACGACACCCGTGTGTGAAATGGTAAATGGGAAAAAACGCACCATCCGCTCATGGTGAAGTCTCTGTAGAGCATCCTCTTGCCCACCTCCTTCCTCTGAACTCTCCGGGGGAACTCCAGGTGCGTGAACTCATTTCCTAACAGGTGAGGCTGCATGAAACCCTGGAGGACAAACAGTAATTTCGAGTCATTATGTGGCAGATGTGTGGAGCATCCTTACCCATCACTGTAGGTTTTTTGCCCAATTTTAAGTGTTGCAACAAACACTATTTGAAATGTAATTATTAAAGAACTGCAGGCAAGAAGCTGAAAGAGAATCTTCTCAGTGTTCTGACGCACAAACTGTGTGATGACATCAGTGTCATTTACACTTAAATTTGCTCTAATATGCTCGTTACCAGCACCATATTTTTTTTACTAGACTTTTTAGACTAACTTTGAAAGACTCAAAAATCAAAATAATCCCAGTTCTAAGTCCCTCCCCTTTAAGCAAACTTTCTTCTGATTGGTTGCCTCTCATCAACAGAAGATTTAAACACACCTCAAATGGCCATGTTAATAATATCCACAGCCAACAGCTGAAAAAAACCTGCTTGAAACCAAACATTTAGAGCAGCTTGAAGCCTTGAAGCAGCTCGAACTACTTACTTTTAACTTTAGATTTGTTATATATGAGTCTTTAACACTTTACTAGTATATTTATGACAAAATAAAAAAATGTATCTAGAAAAAAACACTTCCTTAGGATCTCAAATTATTTGTACAGAGTTGAAGCAAACAGGCCTGAACATAGGATTCACATAACATATAAATTAATGTTAAGTTTATATCAGGTTAAGTTAGCTAAACAGGATTATTTCATTCCACAAAAATTACCAAGTCAAATATTTGTATCTAATTTGTTTAGGTTCTCTTTACTTATTATGTTATGCGTCATATTTATTATAAAATTTGGAGAAAAACGTATATTTGGTATACATAGTACCACTGCATGTACAGTGGGGTCCATAATTTGTCAGAAAAGGCACAAAGTTTTTTTTATTTGTTTGTTTTTTTACATGTTGCCTCTGTACACAAACACAGTGAATTTTAAATCATAGATCATTTTAAGTAATAAATATTTTTTTATTCATAGCTGTTATTACTGCAATTTGAAATCTGAGCCCCAAATAGATGTCAGAGATGCTGAAAGGCTGAAACATCAAAATAAATCTATCGGAAGGACCGCCAGAACTTTGGGGGACAAATCAACAATCTGGTTCATTCTTATAAAGAAGGAAAACACTGGCCAGCTCAGCAACACCACAGAAGTCAACTAAAATGAATTATTTACATGGTTAAGAAGAACAATGTCACAATATTTAACAAAGTCATGAGGGAGGCGTAGCTTCGTCGAGGTCTACAATCAAAACATCCCTTCATGAATGCAAATACAGGCTTTACAACATGGTGCAAACTACTGGTTACTCTCAACAGGTATACTGTTAGACTTGGCAGAGAACATCAAAGAGAACAATTATGAAAAAGAATCTTTGGATAAATGAAACCAAGATGAACCTGTAGTATGGAGAAGTAAAGGAAGAGCTGACGATCTGAAGTGTATGACAGAAGCAGCAGGATGAATTCTGAATGAAGTGTACAGGGCCACACTCTCTGCTCGTTCAACCCAATAAAGCAAGCTTTTAAGTTATTAACACAAAAGTGAAGACAGAAAGAGCCACAGAGCATCTCAGGGAGGGAAACAACATGTGGTGACGTGACGTTGTTGAGTTGAGGCAGTCGTTGAATTGTTGAATTAAAGCTGGAAATCTGCACTTGACTCACATCGTGATTGATTTAAAATCCTGTGCTGGTGTACAGAGGCAGAATTACAATTATCTCGGTCTAACAAATTATAGATCCAACTGTGCGTTCGTCAATATTCAGATTTCATTATAGAAATATGAGTGAATGTTAAGCACCACTGCGCTTCCAAAGAATTATATAAACACTTGTTGTGTTTCTTAGGAAAAGTGAAAGGCGGAGAGTTTCCTTACCAGGAACTGGAGTCGCTGTCGTTCTGACTCTGGTGTGAACTCTGTCGACATGGGAATGATCTCATTGTTTCTAATAATGATAGCCCTGCGCACACAAAGACATATAAAGTGTTGGAAAACATTACCGGTCATTCAAAGAGCGTGTTTTTTTTTTCTTCAAACTTCAAGGGCAAAACATAAGCACAGGTACCTGCTGTCACCGGCGTTCCCAACAAATAGCTTTCCTAGGAGGTAAACCACAGTGAGAGCCGTGCATCCTCCTGTGATGTTAAAAACCTGCTTCTCCCTCTCGATCTGGGCGTCCTGGCAGAGGTAAGGACAAGAGACGGAGGTTTTAAAGGAGCATCGTGCGAGAAGACAATCGGTAAGACCTTCGAAAACACTCCCACGACCGCCCACATGACAAAGATTTAGGAAACGCCGAACAAGTTAAGCCTTTGCATGGCTTGGTCCTCACGTGGGCAGAAGGAGAGTTTACATACACTACACAGAGTAAACTTTATTCACAAACACAAGAGCCACGAGAGAGAGAAATACACAAGCAAACAGCGAGCAAGAGGAAACCTCATCAACTTCTCAGAAAGGCGAACAAAGGGCATCGAATGAGACTATCGATTGGTTTAACCTGCACCTCAAGTCGATGTTGTGTCAGTAAACAAGTGCATGTTGTGAGCGAATCACGAAGATACCGATACATGAGATGGCTTGCAAGTGGACTTTAATTATCAGGTCAGAGCAGCAATGGATGTTTAATGTACACTGCTCCTTTTTGAGTCTTTTACTGTTTTAAAGAGATTCAGTTTGCTAGTTTATTTCGATGCACAATCATAAAACGTTGCTGGAAATGCACCACACACAGACTGTAGAGTATTTTTAAGGGATTCACATAATGAATAAGCAGGCAGAACAATAATAAAAAGAGATGGATGGATGAAATTTGCACAAAACTAAAAGGTGCAGAACAAAAATGCTGGCTTGTTTTATACCAACTGAAGGCTAGATAAAATACACTAACAATGGAACACAATAAAGCACAAATAGAGCACCATCAGGAGACGTCTCACACGTCTCCTGATGATGAGCAATCCCAGCCCATTCTTCTTTGGCGAATCTCTCAAGCTCCTCCAGATTTGATGGTCGTCTGGCTTCAATCTTGGTCTTCAGTTCAACCCACAGATTTTTTATTTGTTTAAAAAAAGGGAATCAAGTCAGGGCTTTTCAGCAGGTCAGTCGGTAACGTCCACTTTGGTCTTGTAGAGGTAGTTCTTCGCCAGGAGTGATGTATGTTTTGAGTTGTTGTCGTGTTTTGAGGACAAAGTGATGACCCAGGCTCAGTTTTGCTGCTAATTGCTTTCATAATCTTCATGTTCTTTCTTCATGATTCCTTCCACCTTAAATAGATTCCCAACTAAAGACACGCTGAGTATACCGAATCATTCTTGAGGTTGTCCTTAGGATACTTCAGGCTGGTTTGAAGGTGTCTCTTCTGCAAAAGTGGACTTTTTCTTGGTCTACACTCACAGTCCATTCCCTGTGCGAGGTTCTAGTGATTGTCTTTTTTGACATCACAATTCCCGACTTGGTTAAGTCATTCTCTTGTGTCTCTAGTGTCTTGGCAGTTGTTCTGGAATCTTTAGACACATTTCTCACTAGTTTTCTAGAAATCTTTTACTGCCTACCTCTGCCAGGCTTGTTCTGTGTGGCTCTGTTCGAATTTCTTGATGATACTTCTCACTCCAGATCCCAACACCTGGACACGTTGGGATAACTTTTTTTTTTATCCTTTTTTTTGTGAAGATCAACAATTCTTTTTCACAAAAAGAACTGATTTCTGGTTGGTTTTTGGCATAAATCGGAAGACAACCCTCATTTGGAAGTTGATTTTATGAAGCTCTGAGCATCACAGAAGCACATCATTGCACAGCGCTGGTTTGTGATATGACTCAATAAAAAGCTCAGTTTTTCTGGGGGATAATAATATTGATGATAATTTAATGCACGTCCCCACTTGCACCTTTTGTGAACCGATGCTCTCATGTTGACTGATGCTGACCGGGTTATGAGATGAACAAGGTGTAATTATGTGCCTTAAACAAACATGTGCACATATTTATCTGAATATTTGCTCACGTTTCTCCCAACCCAGAAACTCTCACGTCAGATCAGCAACTGAGCAATAATGAAAATATAGTGAGTTAAACCCAGCATGGTCTAAAACATGGATGAATGCTCCCAGACTTACAGTTGTGTAGAGAAAAGCTACAGAAAGAGCTTCATGAGGAGCAGCAGCCCCCTTGCGGGCTTCAGATGGAATTTTTGATTTTTATTTTATTTTTTAACTCAGTAGAGATCACGGCTTTAACCGATGCAGTGATAATCCTCTACAAAAGATGTCAAATCAGGTGCAAAAGTGCTTCTTTTCAAAAGAGGAAGGGTAACGTCTAAGCTCAGTCCAGCCTGAGCTGTTTGGGTTGCTTTCCATTGCCATCTAGTGGCAACACTGCATAATCCTTGCCTCATAAAAGATCTTACAAACCAATTTGAAAGAAACCTACAATTAAAAGAAAAAAAAAACTGAAGGAAACACACGACTGGAAGGGAATAAAAGTATCTGTTCTCTTTTAGAGAACATCTATATAAGACATAAGTTTGATGTTGCCACTCTTTCATAAATTTAGCTGCGTGCCTTTAATTAAAGTGCTAAATATTTACAGAATTTTTATGGAATGCTGCTGTTTGAACAAGATATTAATATGATTAATGTGTGTGTACGTATGCGTCGTTTTGCTAAAACAACATCACTGCCTAGTTTGCTTAAATAAGGAATAAACAGATGCTGAAGGTTATGGTCAAAGAAAATATTTGTGAGAATCTTTTCAAAGTGTGTATGTTGGCGAGTTTGCGTGCCGTATGTAAAGCTTTTATTTTGTTTAGCTTGCGCTGACGCCTTCATCAACTAGATGTGCACATCTGCTTGGCATCCCTGTAAATGTTTAGTTTGTGCACACATAAAAGCACACATGTGCTTTTATATGTTATGCTTTTTCCTAAAAAGCATGCTTAAAAAATCCATCTGTGATCATTTCATGGCCTTTAAAGTAAATTTACGAACCACAGTCAACTGAAATCAACCACGTTGTGTACAGGCCGTCTTGCAACGGCACAGACATTCGAAATCGTACAATCTGTTCAGAGCAATAATTGTGGCTTGCAATCATAGAGTAACCTTCATTATTTGTAATTATTTTTTTCCAACTATGGCCTGTAAACATTTGCTGCTTTCAAGAGCGTTAAATGACACTTTAACTGCTGCACCTGCATGATGTGCATATAATTACTCTTACAGTGCATTTGCTCTCATTTCTTTACATTTTGCTAGTAAAGTGGAGAATAGGTGCAGATCAAACCATTAAACACAATATATATGAAAATACAGTATATAACGCAAAAAAGAGAATTTGCACAACTTGAAAGTCAACATTTGGAATGACCACCTTTACTCTTTAACTCACCCTGAGTTCTCTTAGGCAGTTTTCTTGTTATTTTTAAAGTAGTCTTCAGGGATACATCTCCAGGCTTCTTGAAGATGATCCCATACTGCTTCAATAATGCTGAGGTCCTGGCTCTGGGGAGGCCAATCCATGCACTGGCAGTCTGTTTTGTTCTCATTGTCATAGTAAACAATTAGGCCACTGCCAGTCAAATGCTTTCTAGATGGTATTGATAGCCTGACGACACTTTTCTATCATTTTTTTTTTTTTAATTTTGGGCCTGTCATTGCACTGCATGCTGAGATATACCAAGTTTATAATAAGCTATTCAGCTAACAGCTCTTTGGGAATCACCTTGCTTATGTAAAAATATTATTTTATGTCTTTCGAACACTCTTTACTTTTCTTATAGATTCAATAAAGAAAAGTGAACAAATTAAGTGTTTTTGGACAGGCTGCCTTAAGTCAGTAACCTTTTTATATTTTAATGATTAACAGGTTAGCATTAAGTGGCTTAACAAACAAACAAAAAGAAACTTTAGGAAAATGGTCAGGTAGATTGACTGAACTTAAAATGAAAAGGCAGCCAATGTCTGGCTCCTTAGAAGAAAAATATGAAGAAACGAGGGGTGGCTCAAGACTTTTGCACAATATTATAAAAGTACCGCAACTAGCGGGACAAAGATTTGCTTTTCTGCACATCCAGTTAATAACTCTAATATAGGTAAGACCATTTAAGCTGCTTTAACCTGACCAGAGATGCAAGCCACTTTACAACCCACCTCCAACTTAATTCATGTGTCAATGCCATTTCTGTTGTGAGTGCCAGCTCTGTTCTCACGTATTCACGTGTCCAAGAACAAAGTCATTAAGCCAGATATTTATTGGAAATAAAGTTCATTGTTAAATACTTGAATCTGTTGCCTTTTCACCATATTCTTTGTGTCTTACAATCACAGTGTGAACGCAAACATCTGTTTCCAGATGTGAGTCAAAATACAAGCGACCCGGTCAAAAGTCATGTTTGTGCCTGCTAAACACCCTTATTTATCACTTTCAGGAACACGGGTCATCTCAGCCTGTGGGAACAACCAAGCAAAACAATGGCTAAGTGGGAGGATTTATAACAAACAATGTCTCACTCAAATTGATTACTTGTCACCACAGGAAAACACAGTGGAAATGTTACTAATAACCCCTACCAACAGCTTGCTTCCTTCCAGTAAGCCATTTCAGTGAAGCGGCACACACAAAACCAGATCTATAATTACTAGTTATTCGTTTTAATAATTGCCTTTGAAGCTGATTCAAACAGTTAATAAAAGCCTAAATAGCTTTGGATAGATTACAGGAAGGAAGCTGGTGAAAATGCTGATATTGGAGTCATGACTGTCAAATGAGTGTCGAATTCCTGAAATGTTAAGTAACAAAGCATGTCACCCATCTCTCACCATCTCTTTGAAGGCGTTCTCTATGGCTCCAATCACCAGGCTCTCGTGCTGGATCTTCTTCTCAGTAAAAAAGCGTGGTTGAGGCGGGGTGCTGCAAGGGGAGCCTGGTGCACCTGTGGCCCCGCGCAGGGAAGCAGCCCGGGTCAGGGCACGGTGAGGAGTGTTTCCCTGGAGGTAGGGATTACAGTCTGGCTCCTCGCCCAGCACGGTGGGGGGTGGAGATGCCAAGTTGCGCAAAATCTCTATGACGGCCTGAAGCTGGCAGGCGATGTGGTGTTGTAGCAAGCGGGAAGCGACAACTGCCGCACCTGAGCCTGCGTGACCGTCGAACAAAGCCCAGTAGTGAAACACGAGTCCTTCGCTTTCCTGCAGGCGAATGGTGAGAACGCACAGAACAAAGGGCAGTTAACGGCTGAATCAAACATAATCCCATTAAAATACAGAGTCATAAAGGAATTATACTGTTGCTGCATTTTAATCAGGATTAATTGATAGCTTCCCTTGTTCGACAACACATCAACACATCATGCTTTACATCTGCAGGAAAATCCCAGAGAGATCTCCAACATAGACACGCAGATCCAGACAATTAAAAAGGTTTTTTTCAATTTTTCCAAAATTCCCCCTGATCATGTCATTTAATCCATAAATAGATACTTTTTAAAAAACAATCTGACATTTGAGGAGAGGACCAAAAAAAACAAAGCAAAATCATGTTGCTGAATGACTAATGCTGATAAGAGATCATGTATGACTCATCAGTGAAAGATCCAAGAACATCATGACTCATTGTGTCCAGTAACACAAGTGTTCCAGAGGTCAAACTTCCCTATCAGCGATCTGTGGGAACAACCTTGTCACATCTGCGTCAGAGCAAAGTCACCTTGGCATTACACATTATTCAGAATGCTTGGCTGAAATCTTGAGTTTGGAAGTAAAGCTGCGTGTTTGACAGTTTAGCCATTCGTAACACAACAGCACAACACGTAACACAAAATGCCTCTTGGGATATTTTTCGCAATTTAGGCGAATGAGTAAACTGGGGTCAGATGGAGTCACACCCCGAGTTCTGAAGAAATTTTAACTTCTTGACGCTATGTCTGTCACGGTTTGTGGAGACAGACCGTGCGGAGATGTGTGTGGTGGACCCAGGTGCGAACACAAATGAGGATACAGGAGTAAACTTAAACAAAAGCGAGCCTTTTATTGTGGCTGATGATCACGAATAAAACAAACGAGAACGAGGGCAGCACAAGAGCAATAACTAAACAGAAACCTAAACTGGGAACAAACTATGTAAGCTAACTATGAGTTACTATACAATGGCTTTAACGCTGACTATGGCGAGGAAAGCAGACGACCTGACAAAGAAATTCAGAAAACAGAGGACTTCAATACACACCGGAGGATAATGAGGGAAACGGAAACACATGAACATAACGACGTCACAAGAGGAGAGTAAAACTAAAAACATTGAACATAGGAACACAGGACCCCTTCAAAATAAAACAGGAAACACAATGAGACGCAGACATGACAACATGAGGCTCACAGACATGAAACACATGAAAGGGCAAGGGAGACTTCACAGGGGTTGAAAACACAAGGGGGAACTAATAAGCAAATGAACATAGGAAACCTAATGAGCTTAAACATACTATAAACATCAAAATGAACTAAAACTCAAAACACTGGGTCATAAGACCAGGATCGTGACAATGTCCTTGGACTGAACAGAAAACAAAAAGTATTGGGAGATAAACCTCTAACGACGTCTTGTCATTTATATTCGTTTTCAGAGAAATCTTTTTCTGGAAATGTTATTTTACAAAGAAATGACCCTCGACATGAAGCTTTGGGGAGTTAATGATAAAGTTACCATGTGTTTCAGCTATTTACTCAGGGAGCCTCTCACAGTTTTGTGGAGGTGGCACTGACTGAACAATTTAAGTAAACATAAACAACTGCCTTTTATAGTTTGATATTTTCTAAAACATCATCACCTATGCTGGAATTTACTGTCTGCGAATACCAACAACCCAATTTCATCTTCTCTTAGTAAATATGATTAAGACAGCCCAAAACTCTGAACACATTTCTGTGTGGAAAACTGGTTTTGCAATGGATAAAACAGGCTTGTAACATCTTCTGGAATGGATTTCCCAAAGCCCAACCCTGAGCCCTCCTGAAAATGCTCAAAGCTGGGTCTGTGGTAGGAAACCAATCATTATGAACCCTACCAAGAAGGGTGGTCAAATATTCAACCTTATCCAGATGGGTGGCTGTTTGACCATCCTTCTTGGGTGGTCAAATGTTTATGCCAAACAATTGTTGATGGCTACGGAAAGCATCTGGTCGAGGTACAGCTCGCTTAGGGCCGTTTAACAAAATATTACTGGGGGTGTACGTGTAATTTTAACCCATGTGGGGATACAAATCAAATTCAAACGTGTCCACCCAATTCTTGTTATTTTAAGTCATTAAAGATATATGCCATACAATCATTTCACCCAAGAAAAAAAACCCAGTTCAAAGCAATCATTAAAAGCCAAATTACCATGATACCCATGCCCATGATGAGTGCATGTGAACTTTTGGCCACAACTATCTCTAAACAGAAACTCCCCCTAAGATATATTGCAGTCCTGTAAAAATTGCTGTGATGTAACCAAACATTTCTGTTTGGAAACTGGCAAAGAGGAGAGGAGGTGAATCATCTGGCTTCCAAATGAGCCAAATCAGTGTCAAACAATATATGAAGTTTTTAGAGGAACTAAAACCTGTATATGTTGCCCTGCTGTCATCCAGTATACTCCAACAGCTGTCCCCAGATGTTTACCGAATACTGTCAAAAGTTGAAGGAAAGCATCTGTAGAAATGTTTAGCTTATTTTAGAGTTTAGAAATGTGTTAACATAGAATCTAGAATTATTGTAGAGACATTGACACTGCCCTCAATGTAATAAAGGCCTGATGGTGTCCTGAATTTAGGAGCAGAGTATAGGAGACCCTCCCCAGTTGAACTGTGAAAGTAAAACCGAGAGGAGTTAATCCTGAGAGGAAATTCCCCAGAGAATATTTGGGTGGGGGTCTCAACATTTGACCTGGATAACTGTGGTCTGGAAGGGAAATGGGTTTTTTATGACCTCTAGGGAGTCACCTACACCCACAGTGTTTTAACTGTCACGCACACTCACTTACGTGCACACACATACATATAGGTATGCGTACACAGTCACACACGAGCACTCACACAGACACAGAGTTTGCAGCACACCATAGGGGGGTTTTATGATGGGGACACCTCTATAAAGCTGGCTGTAACTAACAAAGGGGTGAAGATTTTGCAGAGGGACACACCGGCCTCGTCTTCCCTTCTAGAAGTGCATGCTTAAATGAAGATGAATAAAGATAAATAAAAGTTTTGTGAAAATGACTACTGAGTTCCGGTGCCGTCTCTGGAAGTTTCGACGAATAAAAGAACAGGGGTAAAACTGATTTCGTAACACATCACAGTGATAAACATTTTTCAGTTTCAGTTTTTTCCCCCACGTACCATTTTCAATTCAATTTAACCAATTATCAATTTTGATTTCTGATTTGATTTAGATTTTAAACAAAATCAATTGGGGCCGTCGAAGCTGCTGCTAACAACTTCCTGAACTCTTCGATAAGAACGTTCGACACGCGCACCACTCCTTTGTGTTTTTTATTTAATTTCATCACGACAGATTTACTGCACATGTTGCATCCAAACACACCAAATAATCCATTAAACAGCTCTAAGGACCATAAATATGGGACAACAAACCCTTGCCTGTAAACAGTTTAATCCCAACTAGAAGCTGCACAGAAATCCTCTTGCTGTGCATTTAGTACAAAAAAAAGAAACATTTTTTAAGACCAACTTTATTCTGCACAGTTGTTTACAAGTAGCTTCACTTGTAAGGTCACTGCAACCTATGTATGCCTGTTAGCAAAATCTGTCAACATTTACGGTACAGGCTGTATTTGTGTGTTTACATGCCGTTACCTCTCCTAGTCTGCTTTGCTCCATATGGAGCCCTAGGCCCTCTCCGTTGGGCAAGGAGTTGCGTCTCTTGGCGGTGGGGGTCTTGCTGGGCGTGGAGGGAGGGCAGTAGCTCATTGGCCTCCTTCTTGCTACTACCACCTCACAGCAGGCCTGGTCCTCATTCAGCGCACTCTTACCAGCATTAATAACCCTGAAAGATGGGGCACAATGTACAGGTTTAGTCATATTATAGGCAGTCACCCATTTTCTTGTCTATAGCCTTTACCAAAGAATGATTAAAAATCATATTTGTCATCAGATGCAAAGCTTGCTGTGATTTCCCGGCTGTTTTCTGGAACGAGCAGTTGAACGAAAGCTGAAATCAGAAGCTTTTTTTGTTGGATGAAACAGCGCCGGGGTGTTTCATAGTTATTAAGGCTCACTGCAGGATTGCAACAATTAGTCAGACCCACTGCCTGCGGTTTCTATCTGCAGACCCAGTGAAACAGCATGTGTTGTACGTTTCATGTCCCTGATGAAGTTCAAACAGGAACGCTTATTTGTGGTACTGCTCTGCTGGGAGTGTCCTGATGCATTGAGACAATCGCCTCTGGGTGAATATGAAGACTCTATTTGTGCTCAGTTGTACAAAGGGTACATGGCCAGCGCTTTGTGCATGTACGCAGTCCTGCTGAGCGTCATTTGTGCTTGTGTGCTTTAAAAAAAAAAAAAAAACCCAAAACAGGCAGACCACAGAGAGAGTTTGCAGAAAAATGTAGCCCACTAACAATTTTAAAACAGCATTGTTTTAAAGGCAAACCACACTCTTAATCTAACTGTTTTTAAAGTTGAAAAGAAAAACTTTTGTCTTCAGTCTGCACGATAACCACATTGTTATCTGCAGCCCATACTGGAGAATAACAATTTTTCTACATATCTTGGGAAATTTTGATCAAACATCACTGTGCTCATTTGTAGTTTTGGTTAGTTTGTTTTCCCCAGCTTTGATTTAGTAGCGTAGTACTTAGCTTGTCACCTCACTGCAAGAAGGTTCTTAGTCTGAATCTCCTTTCTGGCTGGGAGCTTTCTGTGTGGATTTTGCATGTTCTACCATGTTCTAACACATAGGTGTCAAACTCTGGCCCAGCCCAATTACATTTGGCCCGCGAAGCCATACCAAATTACTATCAGAGCTGGCCTATTGGTATTATACAGCTAATATATATATTGTTTAGCAATAAGCTTTGCTTGTTCCATATTCAGTTTTTCAGCAAAACGTGTTTGAGTCCATAAGAAAAGATTCATTCTTATATCTGGAGGAATAAATATATTTCAATAAATATTAACGTTAGCCCGCGACTTTGTTCCAGTTTTGAATTTTGGCCCACTGTGTATTTGAGTTTGACACCCCTGTTCTAACAGGTGACACTAAACAGGAAGGTAGCTAAACGGTATAAAGTATAGCACAGTATTACAATTTATTTTATGTGTCAATATTGTATCGATACAGGGACACTAAATATCGAGATTTTGTTTAATAAATGTAAAAACTCTGGGCATACTATGAAGAAGAGATCTCATCTCATGCACCACCATCCTGAGATGATGCTAGCCAAACAAACTTGCATTAAATCCACTCAACTGAAAAACCACCATACACTTAGCCTGACTAAGCTAGCTCCTAAATCAGTGCAAGCTAATGGTTTAGTGACACGTGTAAAAATAGGACAGCAACCTCCTTTCATCCTCCTTTGCAAATAATTGCTGCCTGATTTAAAAATGCAGACAGAGTCAACAATTTCATGTCTTTCAATTAATAGCTTATGGTACTGTCTAGAGACAAATGAGATAATTCAGGGTACGTTTTAGCTTGTGCCTTCGCTGCCACTAATAAGGCACTATTTTATGGCCATGCAGGCAATTAGGGTTGCAAGTTAGGTCTACACTTAAACAGTTTCATTAAACCCTTAGTTTCACAAAACCAAGTTGTCGATGGCCAGAATACCAAACTAATGACTTGACAACAATAGTCTGCAAAGTAAAGTTTGTTTCATGTTGGCTATATGAGTTTTTTAAATATATAATCTATATTTTTACTCACTAAAATACATTCACGGAGTGTTTTGTCCATAAGAGTCTTCAAAAGGTAGCTAAAGCAACGTTTGTGAACACTTTTACACATTTGAACCTGTGACAATGGATTCTTTCGGTCTGCTGGAACGATACAGAGTAGTATTATGTTTTGACTTGACATAATGAATTTGTTTAAACAGTCTCCTATTAACGCCCAACATTCAGGCGACTCTTCTCCACACGCTACACGCCATAACTAAGCAGTAAAATCGCCAACACTGTAAGAGTGAACCTTTTCTGCTTAAACTAAATGCTTCTTAATTTGAAGCCCTCGTTTTCACTTGCTGTCTCAAAGGTCACTACACCAGCTGCATAACTGCTAACTCTAGATAATGTAATTGGGTCACAAATAAATGGTGAAAAAAGTTAGACTGGCAAGTCTGGCCAAAATCCCTGCAGGCTGTTGTTGTTGTGCGTTTGTGTGTCTGAGTAGAGAAATTGGCATGTCTATTTATAGACATTATTGTCAGTCGCTTTCTGTGAGGCAGCAGCCTTGTCTGGTCCCCGGTCTCAAATGCTCATTAGCTTTAGTTAAAAGAGCCACGATGTGAGCATATACACATGTGTATGTCTGTGTATGCATAGTGCGATATAACCAGTGTTGGGAAGGTTACTTTTAAAATGTATTCCATTACAGAATACAGAATACATGCCCCAAAATGTATTCTGTAACGTATTCCGTTACGTTACTCAATGAGAGTAACGTATTCTGAATACTTTGGATTACTTAATATATTATCATGCTGTTTACAACTACATGAATGTACTATTGCTGTGATTTATTACTGTTACTGAAGGTCCGCGGCTCCGAATCTAGTAAAGGGACCTCTGGCTCATACGTCGGGTTCTGTGTCGGGCTCGTAGCCGAAAACTAGCTTTACTTTGTTGTCTGGGTCAACTTTGCTAGCGAGAGACAGAGAGAGGCGTTGAAAGGCTGCTCCAACGGAACTTATTGTTTTTGGAGGAAAACACGAATACGGTGTACAGTCGAGTCTTAATAGCTTACTTACAACTGGGCTCGTCAGGCACTCTTCTTGGCTGCAGTGGTTATTATTATATTTACATGCTTCCAGCTCCCGTTTTTGCTCGATGACAGCTCGTACTTTTCCTTTTTCTCCCTCCCTCGCTCACAGACACATAACGTGTATGGCAGTCCATTCTCCCTGCAGCACGGACTACACTGCCTATGATGCTACATTCTTTAGAGCTATACCGGTAGCATTCTGCCTATTAGCTTAGCACAACAACAACAACAAAGCCTCTCTCACCCAGGAAACACGCAGAGAGAGAGCGTCACCCTGTAACCATGGCAACCGTAACGCTGTCGCCTGGAACAACAGAACGTAGCTGTCAAACAAAACCCAAACAGGCCTGACCCGCCACAATATGAAACAGGGAAGTACCGCCGTGTAATCCATTTATTTCAACAAAGTAACTGTATTCTAAATACCACCTTTTTAAACCGTAACTGTAACGGAATACAGTTACTCATATTTTGTATTTTAAATACGTAACGGCGGTACATGTATTCCGTTACTCCCCAACACTGGATATAACTGATACTTTAAATTGTTAAAATACATAATGCAATAATAGCAAAAGTCTGTATAGTGTAAGAATATACATACACAGTATATGAACATTCTGAGGTTGAATAAAAAAAATTATTTTTGCCAATTTCTTAATAATACTTAGTTATGTGCAGACCCCAGTGGTCAAAATCAAAGGTGTTTTTTTTTTCTTTAATTGCTTATCAATTAAATTTGGTCCTAATGGTCTCACATCATTGTCCTATGACCCCAGTCAAAGGCATCCAATTTCATCTCTGCAGTTTTAATAGAAGTAATGATGAATACAGTTACTGCAGGGGTGTTCAACTCCAGGCCTCGAGGGCCGATGCCCTGCAGGTTTTAGATGTCACCCTGGGTCACATGATTTATTCGTTACCAGGCCTCTGGAGAACTTCAGGACATGTTGAGGTGGTCATTTAACTATTTGAATCATATAGGGCAACTCCAGGCCCTCGAGGCCTGGAGTTGCCCACCCCTGATGTAGTCCATCTATGTTAAATCTGTTGGTTGGATGAGGGTTAAACAATATATGGTGCAGATTAATGAAAGAATTATTAACCACAACACAAAATTATTTGGCTAACATTTCTGTAGGTGTTTAAGATGATCAATGGATTACCAGTAGGTTGTGGACTGTTGATTTGCTGGTGGTACTGAGAGAACTCCCGACTAAGGATGACAATGCATAGGCTATAATGTGTCACTCACCGCGAAAGCTATCATGACCACTGGGTGGTCGTCAATGGCGATTAAACTTCTCTGCATTCCAACTTTAGCACCGCACCCACAGCAATAAGTGCCCTCTGAGTTACTGTGGTCATAAAACACTCTGAGGCATCGTCCACATTTGAGTTTGTCAACAGAAGAATTCCAGGAAGCATTTCTCTGCTTCATCCAATCTGCCTGCAGAAAACATGGTAATCGTCCACATTAACGGTGCATTTAATTTAATGATCCCACTGTGTTACACGAAACACACAGCCCCCATTGTGCGCACGTGACCGGGAGTACTCACACAACTTGCTTCTGTCCTCATTTCAGCCATTTTACAGGAAGAATGATTTCATTTCCCTGCCAAACAAATTTTTGTTTCATTCAGAAGACATAGCTCTCCTCCCATTAGGAACAAAACCTAATTTTCCCTCCATTGTCAGACATCTAATGCTCTTTTTGTTTCTCCATCATTAGCAACTGATTTTAGAGCAGACATACCCCACCCAAAAAACTGGAATTATTATCTGGTGAAGCACAATGGTTTAATACTGTGCCTCTAATCATAACAGGAAACAAACAATAATGAGGAGCTCAACAGTAAAACAGTCTTTTTTAAAAAAAAGTCTAGATTTAACACTTCATGAAGATTATTTGGTTGGAACTGGGCCATCTGAATACAGAAGATAAGGAAATTTAACAAAAAAATTCTGAATGGACTGTAGGAATGAATGGGTTTGGATTTCTTCTTCAGCAGTAGGCACTTATTGTATCCGTTTTTTATGATAATACTGGGAAATTTGCAGAAGTCTTAGCAATTTATAAATCAATGTACCCCTGATATCTGGTTGTAGCTTTTACGGATAAAAAAAATAACCACGTTTTCTCCCCTGACATCACTACATGATTTTTTTGCTGGCAGCAAAGATGATGTAGTGCTAAAAGCCTGGGACTCCCAGGCTCTCAGACTGAATCTCTGATTAAGAAACCTGGATACCGGCCGCCGAGTGACAGGAGAAAAAAAAAAAAACCAGCACCCCCGCTTGACCCTAAGTTGGTAAATGGATAGAGAGCTGGACACACTACCTCTCCTCCACTCAGACTTGCTGCCAGTCTTTTCCAGTGTTGACTCACGATACCAGAGTTAAAAACATACCAATTGGCCTTGACCAAAAGCCATTTTCTACTTAAACCACCATTAAAAAAGAGACATTAGTAAAACTACATAGTGGCATAACATACTGGAAACAAAGTTTTATTCTTCGAATTAAGAGGCTTGTCCCAGCTTTACTATCCTGATAAACTTGTTTATTGGATGATTAAAAAAAAGGTTTAGGTCCCTGAAGCCTCTCACTTCCCCTTTAGTAGCAGCTGTAAAGTGGTTAATTTTTTTTAGTACATCTCACACATTGAATTTAATGAGACTCAGAGTTATGGATGACATGGAAAATATTGTGTTGATAACATTCAGTGACGTTCTACAGGACTGTGGAAAAGTCTTGGGCTACTCCTCATTGATGTTTATTTTGCTTCCAGGGAGCCAGACTTTTATACTTAAAAAAAAGGATTTTATTGCAATGGTCTTCAGAAGAAGCGGCAGGTGTAAAAACACTACACACAGTAGATGAACTTTATCTGAAAATCATCTCTCAGAGACCTGAGAGATACAACTTTAGTCAGTTCATCTACTGTTCACTGAAGCCTCAACAGAAATGGAAGGATGGGTCTGATGGGTTGGTAAATCCAATTTCTGATTGGCTCATTGGCAACAGCTTCATTTTCCAACGTGACAATAATCCCAAACACACTACCAATGTAGTAAAAGCATACCTGGATAGAAAAATACACAATAGAACACTATCCTTCATGAATTGGCCTCCTCAGAGCCAGGACCTCAACATTTTTGAAGAAGTTTGGAATCATCTTGACAGAGAACAGAAAAAAAGTCAGCCAACACCAAAATCAGAGCTCTGAATGTCCTTCAAGAAGCCTGCAAATATATCCCTGAAGACTAATTAAAGAAATTACAAGAGAGCTTGTCCATGAGAGTTCATGAGAGTGTTGAAGAATAAAGGTGGTCATAACAAATATTGGCTTTCAAGCTCACAAAAATAATACAAATGGTTTTTAACCATCTATTCTTATATATTTCAATATATGTTTGTATTTCAATCAACCATTGCACCTATTTTCCATTTTTTTACCAAAATATAAAGAAATTAAGGGTGGCTTAAGACTTTTGCACAGTGCTAAAAGGCATCAAGAAGTCAGTTAATTCAGTTTCTTTGGCAGGTACATTTAGTTTGGTTCCAACAGCTAAAATTTACATCCCAGTTAAAAATTGGTGAATTGCGGATAGACCTTAGTAACCTAGCTAGCAAAACAGCAATAGCATTAGCTGATAACTGACCAGCTCTACCCTGTCTACAACTGCCTTTGGCAATTCTCCCATTTTAGTGGGCCTTTTTAACACTAATTAGCATGTATCTGTTTCCATGTGCATTACAGACTCTGTGGTTGCAGCTGCTAACAAAACCTGCCAGCATTAGAGTCAGCACATCTATATATGGTCACTAAATATGGTCACTCCAGGCTCCAAACGACAGCCACAGCCAAAGTGCCTAAACTTGATGCTTCAAAATGCAATTCCACAAATGCAACAAAATGTGTGATGTGACTGTGTGTTATATATAAAGTCTGGGAATGACAATTAAACCTGCACCAATTCCTACATATGTTCTCTTGCGTATTAGCTAAAACTCAGCCCTTGAAGCTGTTTATAGACCAGCTTGGTGATTTGTCTTTTTGTAGGCTTCATGTACACTGCTTCAACACGCATACATTTAAAGCCTGGTTAAAAGAACTTCTAAGCTGGGTGTGGAAAATCATTAATCATGGGACAGATAGAGCAAATGGTAAAATTAACAAGACAAATTCGGTTATATGTCTAAGTTTGCCTTGGAATTTTCTTAATCACAAAAAGGGAATGTAATATTTAGCTTATTAATTCCCAATGTAAAAAAAGAGGCTAGAGCCCAAACGGCTGCTGTAATGAGAACACTGGAGGCTTTAATTACAGATAAATGCAGAGAGGAACTGAACTCATTAACCACACCGACCCATTCAGAGCCATCCATTCACACAGATCTGAGTGTAGCTATGTGTGAGGTGTTAAAAACAGGAAAAGAAAGTGAGAAGTGATCTTATGTCAAAACTCAAACTTCATGTAAACAGAAAAATAATATGCTGCTGGCCAACACAGGAATGTGTATAGCATATAATCATTATTTATCTCCAGCTTTCCCAGTATTATAACCCTATGGGGCAGAAAAGAAGAAAGGGCTAGATATTTCTAATTATTAGTGAGGCCACAATTTTTCCCCTCAGAACTGCCTTACTTCTTTGTGGCGCACATTAAACAAGGTCCTGGAAATGTTCCTCAGAGACTTTGGTTCATATTGACCAGATAGCACAGCTAGCACACAGTTGTTGCAGATTTGTCAGCTGTACATCCATGATGCTGAATTTGTTTCAGCAGTCCATCTATTTTAAGAGTATATTCTTCTGCATACTTTGGTTGTAACAAGTTGCTATTTGAGTTACTGTCGCCTTTCAATTTCACCCAGAGGGGTGCTGCTTACTGGATATTTTCTCTACTTCAAATTAGCAGTTTTTGAAATAATCAGGCCAGCCTGTCTGCCACCAACAAGCATGCCATGGTCCAAGTCACTTGAGGCACCTTTCTTCTCCATTTTAATGCTCAGTTTGAACTTCAGCAGGCCGTATTGCCCATGTCTACATACCTAAATGCGCTGCGTTTCTCCCATGTGATTTGCTGATTGGATAGTTATGTTACTGAGCAGTTTCAGAAGTACCTACTGAAGTGAAGTGTAACTACTTACAAATCCAAACCCCATTTAATGTTGCAAAGACTAACTGAGAAAAGGCAACATCGCTTAGAGCTGAGAACTTCTATGTTGAAAGACTGTAGCCAGCCTAGGGTTATCAAGTATACACCTACTACACACACAATAGATAACCTCAGTGTCAAAGGTAGTGATTAATTAGGAGGGAATTCCTAGTTTGTTCTGAGGGTAATTGCACATGTATTTGTGTACCTTATCATTAAATGTTAACCAAACACTGCTCGTAGCAGGTTGGAGGGAGAGATTGCCAACTAGAACTCAACAAAGGGGAGGAAATGGATACAGCAGGGTGCGGCTGATAAGGCAGTACCACAGCAAAAGACAAGTGCTCCTGCAAAATCTAATCATATCTAACCACAATGGAAAGTATAATGCACCACAATGGTGAACACGCTCACTCAAAAACTGACTCATCTAGTTGTATGACCGTATGCATTCCCTTGTCTCAGCATCGTGATACAGCATAAACTGCAGATATGAGCTTCCATTAATTTTAGCAGGGTGTTCCAAGGGAGAGATTGATTCCCCCCCTTGTAAAAGCCACTCAAAAAGTTCTTAAATTTTCTGTAAATTGTGCTTTCCATTCTCATATTCTGCACTCTAATCGGGGATTTTTTAAGCAATAGTTTCTAGTAAATCCTGATATGAAAAAAAGTATTGAAAAACAAATGTGTAAGCGCGCTCACAGTGTTAGCAGGGCCCTACGATTATTTGTGGAGCCAGCACATGAGTCTTAAATTCACTGTAAGCTTTTATATAACATTTGTTGAGTGTTTGCAAAGCTCCAGTGTAAAATGTGACATGACAGCAAGAGGACAGATGCTTCACGTGCCATCTTTGAAGGCGGCAGAAAAAACACAAACAAGAGTGTGCTCTGAAGGCTAGTCAGCTACTTCTAAAGCCAGAATATGAGTTTGCACTGAGCCACAGTGCATCTAGACCAGATATGTCCAACTTATTTTACATTGTGGGCCACATACAGCCAATTTTGACCTTAAGTAGGCCAGACCAGTCAGTATAAAGAAATGTAACTATGCAATGAATCTCTCCGATAACTTCATATAAGAAAAACAGAAACAATTTTAAAAGTATGTCTCAGTTTCTTTATGTCAGCGGTCCCCAACCTTTTTTTGCACCACGGATGGTTTATGTCCGACAATATTTTCACGGACCAGCCTTTAAGGTGTTGCAGATAAATACAACAAAATAAAACCAGTACCTCTACCAAAAAAAAGAAGATTTATTCATAACACACAGGAAAAGACCCACGGAAACAGAGTTAACGATAAAAACGATCACACCAGAGCCTCAACTCTCGCGGCCTGGTACCGGTCCGTGGACCGGGTACCGCTGCTCTATGTGATAAAACGCTGCTGTAGTAGATAAAAGAAATTTGTCAGCACGGCTCATTGGGACTAAATCGTAAGAATCAATGTGTAAAATTACAAAAAAATTAGCTCACTGGCCAGAATGTCCTGTAACAATTAAATTAATAATAAAACAATTAATTGAGGGGTATTCTTTAATGCTGTGGACTGACTATATATATGAAATTTTGATTATAGATGGTGAAGGAATGGAAATGTTTCTGTCATTTTATTGTTTATTTATTATTTGGTTACTTTTGTGTAGTGTGCATAACCATGGAAGACATCTTTTTTGGCAGGAAAAGTTATAAACCTCGTGAAAATGCAGTTAAAAGCCACAAATCGATGCC